>NC_052350.1:4894419-4952016 GCF_009727055.1 Benincasa hispida
CGACTTTACCTAATTAAGAAACGAAAAATACAAATTCAAGAACGATAATCGAAAGGGCTGAAATAAAATTAAAATTGTCGCTAGATATATTCATCGAATAAACATCAAAACTGAAACCCTAAAAACTAAGAACAATTTGCTTTGTACCTCTAAAACAGTCCTCGTATCAACGGAGCAATAGACGATTCGGATATACAGGTAACTGGCCGAAAATTTGCGATTATTCCAAGAAATTTGAATTACCCCCAATTTATTTTGGTCAAAAATAAAATAAAATCCCTAAAACGCAGAAACCCTAACCCTAAATTTCGCTTGTGGACCAGAATCACAAAATCAAACAAATCGGGAACAGCGATTTACAATAAATTGATGGAATAAACGATCCCAGGTGAAGCACACAAAAAATTCCAGATCTAAGTCCGTCAAATGATTAAAAATAATTTACAAAAATTAGAAAAAATCGAAAACAAAAAACCAAAGCCAGAATCAGAATCAGAAAGAACAGATCTCGGATTACCCTCAAGGATCGGGGGTTCGATGAAAACCTAGGGCGAAAAACGTAAAAATAAGACAGAAACGGCAAAATTTGGGATCGATGTGAAGAGGAAGACGAAACAAAACCAGATCCAATAAAGAAAGAGAGATCGAAGCGATGGATAGAGAAGGATGAAGCGGAAAAAGAATAAAAAGGTGTGAATTGAAAGAGGCGGCGGCGATTGACGATGACCAAAACTAGGGTTTGGTTTTTCTTTGAAGAAGGTTATCCGAAAATCGAATATAACTAAAAGAGGCACGAATCTTTAAGGAATTACGGATAAAGCCCCTTCTTTGTTAAGGGCTAAGGGACGTGGAGGAAATCGCTATATATGTGAAATACAATCGCACAACGTGGTACTAATTGGAGTTTTAATCCAACGTTACCGATTCTCGACACGTGGCATCCAGTCCTCCCAAGACCTAAGTCACAGGTTGCCTTTGACTTTTTTTTTCTCTCTCTTTTTTGTGAAATGTAATACGTGTATATCTTGTAATATGTTGGGATGATAATTGGTTTAGTTTTCTCGGTTTTAAGTTAATCAAAATTCAAACCGAATCGATTGGTTTTATAAAGTAGAGAACCAAATCGATATTCATTAGATGACAAAATCAATGATTTGGATTTTGATTGGATTGGTTCCATGTTGGTTTGATTTTCGTTTTTGGACCCAATTGATCATCCTTTTTTGAATGGATCGTTTTTGTTTATCTCAAATTTTGGCTTGTTTATTTTTTGTAAATTGAAATTAGGTATTTTTGTTTATTTTCTTTTAGATAATAATAATTGGATCTTTTCTTAATAGTAAATATATATTCCGTCCTAATAAGTAAAATACTAGGAGTAAAATTTAAATAATACAATACATATTTAAATATACAATACATTATTCATCTAATGAAATTAAATGCTAATAGTACATTGTCCATCGAAAGTTAAGTGTATATATATTTTCGGTTCAGTTCAGTTTTGATTGGTCTTTCAATTAAAAAATCGAACCGATCCAATAACCTTTTGTTTTCTTCAAAGACAAATCAATATGTCCAATTTTACACTAAAAAACTAAACTAAACCAATGGTTTTGTTTAAATTGGTTTGATTTGTCGATTTTTTTATTTTTTATTGCACTCCTAGTAATATGTACTCATTGAATGAATGATTTGACATTAATTTGTTTTCAAGAAAAAATTATAAATTACATTGATTAATTTAGTTTTTTGGGTTAAAATATCGATTTAGTTTAGGGTTGGCAACGGGACGGGGCCGAGGATGCACTCCCCATCCATGTCCCCGTGGGGATTTATAATCCTTGTCCCCGCCTCATTTTCCGTTTTGGAGAGTCGAGGGTTGGGATCCGAAATCCCCGTTCGGGGATCGGTCTTCCTAGAGAAAAATTATTCGTTTATATTTTTATTTTTAATTATTTATTTATTTAAAATCAATTAAATTTTACTATTTATATTCAAATTTTAAATATTTAATATAACACAGTGTCATTATTATATTATATTTATTTAAATTAATAATTAATAACATTTTAAAAAGTTTAAAATAATTATATTATGAAATAAATTTAAACAAATATATATATAAAAAATGTTAAAAGAATAAAAAATTAGTTAAGCTCTACTGCTTTTATATATATTATTAAAAATTATTAAAAATCGGGGAGGGGATACCGTCCCCGTCCTCGATTGGGGATCCATTTTTTATCCCCGATTTGAACCCATTCCCAGTCAAATCGGAGATTCTCGTCCCGATCGAGACAAAGATCCAACCTCGCGGGAATTTTTGTCTAACCCTAATTTAGTCCAACGGTAGTGTTATACCTTTATGTCAAATATCATTTTATACCTCTAAATTTTGGGTTGTATTAGTTTAAATCCTAAACTTTTATATGTATATAAATTTAAAATCTAACTTTCCTGATATTTTTCAAACTAAATTTGAATGAATGTATAGAATAATACATTTGTGAAAGTTCTAGATTTAAATTGATATATTCATGATAGTTTTATGTATAAATTGATACAAAATTTATGTTGATATAATTATTAATTTTAGATTTAAATTGTTACAACCCTTAAATGTTATTGGTATAAAATGATACTTAGTCTAAATTTTATGTACATATCTTGTCTGTGTTTACTAGATTGAAAGATGTGGTAGTAAGGTAGTTGATAATCATTTTTGACTAATTTGTCATGTGCATGCTTTTAAAATGTCAGTCATACCCCTAATAATGATTAGTTTGTGCTTTTATTTATTCCACTGCATTTATTTTTTTTATTTTTTTAAAATAATATTGATATTATATATTTAAGGTAAATTTTGTTTTTTAAATTTGTTATTGTATTTCCAATCGATCTTACCAGGCAAGATCGTAAATTTGATGCTAAGTTGTATTCAACTTAGCAAAATAATAATCAACATCATCATTTAAGAAAATGAATAGTGTCACCTACCTATGGACATTTATTTCTAGATTTTGTTGAAATTGACGGTACATAGACTAATTCTAAAATTTTCAAACTTCAATAGCTAAAATTTAAGAAGAACAAGGAAATGCAAGAAGTTTTAACCAATATTTAAAAAATGCAAGAAGTTTTAACCAATATTTAAAAACACGTTTGAACAAATTTGTTTTATAAATATTTGATTTCATATACAACCATTCAACACAAAATATTAACAAACCTAGCACAATCTATATATATTTTTAAATACGACACATTTTTAACTTCTATCAATATCTGTCACTAACTAAGATCTATCATATTAACATACCTATTTATGATTGTGGTCTTAACTAATAATTATGTTGCTAATGTAAGAGTGTATCAACATGCAGCGGAAGCAACAAGGATCAATAAACATTCAAATTTACTAATTTTGGCAGAAACTAAAGCATGTTCATCTAAAATAAGAGAGTTTATGATAATACCTTTGTAGAACTCTTTAAGATC
This sequence comes from Benincasa hispida, assembly GCF_009727055.1. Classification (NCBI taxonomy): domain Eukaryota; kingdom Viridiplantae; phylum Streptophyta; class Magnoliopsida; order Cucurbitales; family Cucurbitaceae; genus Benincasa; species Benincasa hispida. The sequence continues at coordinate 4,897,921 of NC_052350.1, forward strand.
TCAATCAACAGTAGCAGACTTCACCAAAGAATATCGTGAACCACCTCAAGATCTTCCCCACCATCTTCTTAGAGTTTTAGAACGAGTCGTGGGACTCGAGAACAGCTTGAAGCAATGAAAACACAAAGAGAAACTCACAACAACACACTACTTGAAGAACCTTTCTTCCAGCCGAGATTTCATCTAAAATTGCTATAGAATGCATACCTCAAATTCACTCCAATCTTCTTTATTTATTGCAGGTGAATATGCAAAGAAGAATGTTGCATAACTTGCAGCTCATGCTTAAATTTAATGAAGATGAGGAAATGTGTTTTGTGTGAGCATGAAAAAGATAGTAATGGAAAATATTGATTTTCAATTTTGTGCATGTATTTCAACTTTCCAATTTTTTTTTTTAAAAAATCAAAACCGATTTCAAGATTCAATTTTGATTTCAAAACCGAAAATTTAATTTTCTAAAATTATTTTTAAATAATACTAATTAATTTAATATCAAATATTAAATTATTTGTTTGCACAAATTCATCTTCATATATTTAAATCATATTTGAATATATATTCTCCTATTCCGTTTTAATTTTAATTTGAACATTTCAAATTAATTTATCGAGCTACTTTAAAGCTTATCCATTTACAAGCTAGTAGGGGGACCTTGCAGACCTACAGATCATGGGCTCCAACGATCCGAGATTAATCGGTTAAACTCATTAGACCGATCTAACCCCATTCGTTAACTAATGGGTCACTCTACAAAAGCTCATAGTTGAACTCCCCTCACTGTAGATATATTATGTCTACTTAATATAATCATAATTGGTAAGTCGATCATTGTTGTTCGTAATCACAGCTGGGTCAAGATAACCGTTTTACCCCCATGAGTACATCTTATTCCTTAAGTTCCCACTAACCCTCTAATTAACAATTCTGATTCATAACATATATGAATCAAATCATTTATCTATCATGAGAAGGTGGGGCCCCGATTGTTCAAGACATGAAATCAGTACTTAAGATAACAATCTATCTGCTAAACCTTCATCTTGCAAGGCCATGTCCCCAACTATTCATTTGGTCTTATCCCCAAAGTGGAAAACTCATCGAGCAGTGCTGTTAGACTACTTAAGCTATCACGAAAAGGCTAAAGGAAGATAAAAAAAAGCGAATCATCTTTCTATACGATACGCAATTTCGAAATCAGGGAAAAATTCATCTTGATAGCACAGGAAAGAGAGAACATCTTCCTTCTGTGACATTTACCCCGAAAAAAAAGCCTATTCTATACCAGCTTCTTCTATAGATGAGATAACTGGAGCAGATTCAATAGCAAGGGATATTCACCCAGCAGCTCAAGCTGCAGATTCTATTCTGGGCATGAATGTGCAACCTAAAGACTCGCAAGTTTTTTTCCTCTACTTCCCATCCCACCGTGGCAGCCTCTAACTCTAAAGCTTTAGTATATATAAAGTGCGCTTTTGGCCTTAGCAGCAAGTACCTTCTACCATATTATGTCAGTGAAGACTTGGTGTGAAGCCTTGGAGCTTACGTTAGAAGAGCAAAAGGCCCGGGGCTAGGGTAAGCTGAGGGGGGACAGCGTAAGTGAGCGAATGTGTGTAAGCCACTCTCACCTTTTGCAGATTAAAGGATAATCCCGAATAAACAGAAGTTTATAGTTAGCTCAGGATTAAGATCGAGTTAACCTAGGTTATGTTAATAAATGAAATAGTTAGTTTTAACAGTAAACGGACGTTATAAAGAAAAGTGACCATTTTCATGGTCCAGTCTATATGCAAACTCATAGCATAGGATGCCCCCACTTACATGTTTCAACACGAACGATCTATAGATCACATCGTTTGTAGCACTTTACAACTTCTTGTAACAACTACAAAGTGGGCCGCATCCAATAGTGTTACCAGGATGAGATACCCAATATCATCTCTATACTTATTGGACCATTTAGGCTATATACTGTTGACTTGATCATGTTTATGTTACTACATAAAGTTATAGTATTCAAACTATAGTCATATATATGTTTATTGGATTTTCATAATAGAATGCAAAATCAACAATTTATTAGAACGTTTAACACGAACTGCGAGTTCTATGACATTCCCAATAGCTAAGAGATCTATTAATGATAGATACATATTGTTTGACATACTCGTTTTATGCTATGTTTTCTCTACTAATATATCGTATCAATAAAATATTAAAAAATGGTACATAAGAATAATATCATCTTACTTCTTTTATTATCACGTGTTTTCTTTCTTATTTATGTTCTCGATCAAAATTCAAAAAACATTTTAATTTAGCACATTTGGCTCTCTTAGAGAGTGTTCTCTCAATATCTTAGGGATAGATTAATCTTCTCTAAACATGGACTTGACTTAATACATTTTTCTCGTTACAGAAAAAATTGTGTATGATAGATTCAAACTTAGGCTTGATTTTGACAGATCATTATCATAGTTTGAGGGTTTAATTTTACATTTCTAGAAGTTTGAGGGTTTACTTTTTTACAATCGAAAGTTTAAGGATGTAATTGTTACAACTAGAGATGTCCAAAAAATATGTGGCCAAGGGGCCATGAGGACTCACTGGCGAGGAATCCTTGAACAGGGAGGGAGTGGAGAATTTTTACCATTTACAATTCGGGGCGGGGATTATAATTTATTTTTTCCCTATTCTTCATCCCCAACCCCGCCTCATGTCCCTGCCTTGCCCCAACATTTGTATATAAATTACAAATCTATAACACACACACACATATATATTCTTAATATTGTAGATTTTGTTAGGATAATTATGGATGTTTAAATTATTCAAGACTTTATTACTTTAATTCCTTGGATGTTGTAATATTTAAAATATGATATTCTAGTTGATGACTTTTAATTCTTACAAATTATGAGAATTTAACATTTTAATTATATATTTTCAAATTGCATATGTATTGTTGTTTTCATTAGCAAAATTGATAATATTTTATTTGAATGAAAATTGTATTTGAAATGTTTAAAGAATTATTAAAAAATATATTTGATTTGAAAAAAATAAAAGTAGATAATTTTTCCGATGGGGAGCCTGATCCCTGCTAAATCCCCGTCCCGTTTTTCAAGAGGAAATTGTGTGGATGGAGAATGGAATAAAGGGTGGAGATGGGGACGAGGAAGGCTTCCTCATCCTCGCCCCACCCCGTGGTGATCTCTAATTACAATTACCATACTTCAATTGTGGTTTTTTCAATCTGCCATTTATCACTTAAACTTAATAAAATTTAAATTCAATTGTTATTGAAAGTTCACCAAAATTCACCAACAAATTTGATGTTCTAAATATCTGTTATTGAAATTTCACCAACAGTAGATTACTAGTGACAATCTATCACCCATATAACATTATCTGAAATATATATAGGCGATAAATATGTAATAATGATAGACATATGTGTTAGATTTAATTTAAATTTGAAATTATCATTAATACCATCCATGTGCATTGGCTGCTATTTTATCTTCTAGACTTAATTTTTTATTGGACTAATTAAGTAAAGGATAATTTTTGCATTAAGTAAGAGAAGCTCGATATCTTACTAGGCCAATATGTTACTATAACTTATGTTATTGTGAAAATTATCTAGTTAAAAAATCATGACAATTATTATTATATACTTAAGGTTTTATTGTGTAATCATATAGTCACAATTTACAGTGTATTATCGATGAAGTAAAAACGGTTGATCAATGATAGACATAAATATTTCTAACATTGATAGATGTAAGAATAGTCTACTAAACATTTAGAAAAATTGTTGTTTATATTAGTAAACATGTCTATTAGTTATAAAGTACTCAGCTTATGCTAATAGACATTAATGATCTATGAATGATATTATTTTACCTCATTCATAAACCAGAGGTAAAAAAAAAGTAATAAAATTGTAACAAAATAATAAATTATATTATTTTCAGATAAAGAAAAATGAGCAAACTTATTTACAAATATAGCAAAATGTCACAGTGATAGACTTCGATAGACTGCAATAGACATATGACAAAAAAAATGAGCCAACTTATTTACAAATATAGTAATACTTCACCATTTGTCCGTGATAGACTACGATAGACATCTATTAGCGATAGATGTCTAGTGTAATTTATCAGTATCTATTGCTGATAGATAGTGACATTTTGCTATATTTGAAAATATTTTAAGTAGTTATACCATTTAAACACAATTATCCTAATAAATTAGTATTTTTTTCAAAAACAAAATGTTAAACAATCTATATTTATTTTAATTTTGAAAATAGATTTATTTTTTTATTTATAAATTATATAAACATACATTAATACACATAATAATAAATTAATTATTTTACATTACTTAACTGGCCAAAGCATACCGAAGACTTGTGAGTGAAAGTGAAATATCGAAAGCTTAAGATCAAACAAAAACTAAACTGCAAGACAAAATGTAACATTCTAAAACTTAAAATAAAATATTATAAAACATTAAAACTTAAAAGATAGTAAAAAAAAACTAAATTAAAAACCTAAATAAAATATTTTAAAACCTAAACCAAATGAAGTGTGACTAAATAGATATATCTTCAGAGAAAAATACTTAAAACTTAAAAGATAGTAAAAAAAAAAAAAAAACTAAATTAAAAACCTAAATAAAATATTTTAAAACCTAAACCAAATGAAGTGTGACTAAACAGATATATTTTCAGAGAAAAATGCTTTTTTGACAAATTATATAAGTGCATATGCAGGCAGGAGTGGAACCAAAAATCGAAAAACAAAAAATCTAAATCGATCCAAATTGATCCCATGGTTTGATTTGTTTTATAAAATTGAACACGTTGATTTGTATTGAAGAAAACAAAAAAGTATTGGTTCAGATCGATTTTTTTAAAAAAAAATTAGAAAATTCAATCAAAATTGAACCAAACCAATGATATACACAGGGAATTTCGTACAAATGGGTCAAATTTTGAGGCCCACTCGAAATTTGTCCCAACTTTAAAAAACACTCGAATTTTGACCTTATGATGATGTCAATTGCGTGTGAAATGTCTGGTTAGTACTCAAAACGTTAGAAGACGTGCACGCATCCCAAGTTCTCGCTCGTTCATCTCGTTTCTCACTAATTCCTCTCGTTGGATTGTCCCTATGAAGCACTCGACCGGGATTCTAGCACATTCCTCTCGTTTTTTACCTTTTCATCTTGTGCCTTTCTCTCGTTCATCTTCGGACAGAAATCGAACATTTTAAATCTCAATTTCCAGGCTGATTCCCTCATTCCTCTTGCTTCATCTTATTTTCTCTCGTTTTTTTATTACTTTTCCACCAGATTGCATGTAATTAATAGCTGTTGTATGAATTTTCAAATACTTCATTAGGTATTTTTTAGTATTTTAAATATTATGATGCATGTATATTTGATATTTAGATAAAATACTAATTATTATGGAGCGTGTATGTTTTTTTATTTAGAAAGTGGCAACAAAAATGTAAAATTTTCAATTTATATATATAAAAAAAGAAATAGACTCAATTTTAATTTAAAATTAGCAAAAATGACCGATTCGAAACAAAGTGGAAATAAAAATTTAAAAAAAAATGGAAGAAAAAGAGAAAATGTAAAAAACCAAGAACCAAACCGATAATAAACCGATCTAAATAAAACCAATCCATTGGTTTTGTTTTTCATTGGACATTGGTTTGGATCATTTATTTGTAAAGCTGATTGGTTTGATTTGGTTTTTTGTTGGTCTCAAAACCAACAAAACCGAGCCGACTATCACCTTTAATGTTTCGGGTAATTTTGAAAATTTTAAAATCACCTTTGTAATGCTCAAATTCACTAGAACACACCTTAGTCACTTGAATTTGATTATTAATTTTATATTTTTAAATGTAATTTTTATTTCATTAAAATTTATTTTGAATTATTGAAATATGTTTGATAATTACTTTTAGGAAAATTATTTTAAATGATAAATATGTTGAAATTATTTACAAGTAATAGCAAAATATCACAATCTATCTATGATATACGGTGATAGATCATGATTGATTACTATTTATTTATAGGAAAAAAATATATTTTTGGTCCCTACATTTTGGGTCTAGTTTCTATTTAATCATTAGATTTCAAAATATTACACATTTAGTCCTTAAATTTTGAGTTTGGTTTCAATTTAGTCCCTAAATTCCAAAATGTTACAATTTTACGTTTGATATTTGAGTTTTGCTTCAATTTATTCCCTATGTTTTTCAAGATTTACTCTCTTAACCTCCATTATTCATTAAATACTCATTTTTTGTTTTTAGTATTAATTTATATTAATAAATTAAAAACAATCAAAATAATTAAAATTAATTAAGTTTTTATTAATTTTAAAATTAAAATTTAATCCCATAATTATTTTTAATTAATTAATAGAAATTAACATTAATCATTGAAAGTGAGTATTTAATGAAAAATTGAGGTTAAAAATATAAAACTTTAAAAGATCCCATAGATAAAATTATAATATTTTAAAATTTAAATTTAATGATCAAATATATAATATTTTAAATAGAAACTAGATTTAGGGACAAAAAGATGTTTTTCCTCGTTTGTATCATGACGTTTTAATTATTTTAGAATCCGTCTCTACTTATTTAGATTATTTATCGAGAAATTGAAAAGGCTTTCACCCACTCAATTTCGTTCTCCACTATCCTTCCCATCGGATTTCAATTCAACGTCTTTGATTCAAAGATCGAACTTTTATTTTAAGGATTTCTTTTAATATCCGTCTCGGTTGTCTTCTTAAAACATTCACCTGGTCAAGGTTTTCAATGATCCGTTTCTGTTGATCAATCTCTACTTTTCTAAGAAGTTTTTATCCTTCTGGGTCTGTTCAATTCACGATTTCTGGTGAACACTGTCTTCTCCGAAGCAGGGGACACCATTTTCTTTCAGACCCAGTTTGGATTAGTCGAAACTTCTTTTGTTCGTCGATGATCGAAGCCGCGTCATTTGGTTGTTCAATTTCTCTGTAGAGGCACGGAAACGAATATCCCAGGTAAAAAATTTGAGCAGTTCCATGTTTCTTTTCACCTTTTTGCATTCAATTTATCACTCGATCAACAATATATTAGAAATGGTTGCATTATTTTATTGTATGTCCAGCATTAAATGTTTCAATGAAATATGAATCTTAATACCATAGTTGAATGATTTGTGCCACTTTTTAACAATTAGAGTAAGACGCTATTTGTATCAGTGACATAAGGGTTGCATTATTTATATTTAATAAGCAGCAAAGACCATAAAAAAGGTATGATCAACCAAAATCTTACGCCCTACTGTAGTCATAAATTGCTTGGACCGTTCTTAGTTCTGTAAAAGTAGTACAATTCAGTTCTGCTCTTTCTGACCCTCGATTATTTATCAGAGACGGATTCAAAAAGCTTTTCATCACTTTCATCCTTGTTCCTTTCTTGGAAGGCTGAGTTTTTCTCCGCTGCTGGCAACATGGGGTGCTATGTTAGCAAGAATGCAGATTCAAAGGCCAGCAGAGTGGCTCGATGGCGAGCTACTGGTATCGTGGCTTTGCGAGACTCAAAGTTGAAGGTTATCTTCATTATTTTCTTTCTATATGAATTGTATATTACCCTTTTGTTGGGATTCAACATCTTTCTTGTTCATTTTCTGTTTGAATTAGAGTCATCCATGAAATGGGCACACGGCTTTCTTGGTAGGAGGCTGTAGGTTACTATTGATTGTTTTAAAAAATTCTTCTGTCACTTATGAGTAGGTGCTTATTCCATAATTGACAAGTTAGGTTATTTATTAGTTATATTTGTATATTTGTATATTATTGCATTGTTTATGTATTTGACTGAATGTGGTGAAGCTGACATGTTGAAGAAATTGGCACAAATGGAAGAGAGACGATCTCTTTTTGAAGAAAGAAACTTTAAATTTGATATGTACAAGAATGGGCACTTATGAGATTACTCTTTCACTCTCTCAACACTCACTTTCCTTCACCAATTCTCTAGTTTTTCTTGGCTCACATATGTGATCACATCTCCTATTTATAGGCATGAGATCTTTGGAGCCCAAGTAAAAGAATCTCTCTAGGTTGTTCTTAGATTCTAAATATTTTAGATATTTCTTGGTTTATCTTATCCGAAGAAATTCTCTAAAATTCTTTGAACCTAAAGAAAGCCTAGGATACTTATAGATCTTTTTGTGGTATTTTTTTTTTTGAAAAGGGAAACAATTTTTTGTGGTATTTATTTACAATACATATTTCAACATAATTCTAGAACAAAAACCTAATTTTCACATTTTTGTCATATGATAGATACTTTAAAAATCTTTTAGATTAGTTAGTGTTGTTTTCTATTTTAATAGGACACAGCTAATGGAATATGAAAGGTATCGTTTATTAATACTCAAAGAAACAATACAATCTCCCTACAATCACAACTAGATGATTGAACACTCTCCAACCTCCCCTCTCTCTCTCGAGAGTTTTCTCTTTCCAAAAAATACATACCCCCCACTAACATGCTCCTTTCAAAATATAAACCACCCCACTCTCAACTAACTAATTCTCACTTGTGGTCCCCACAGTCACACTTCTTTGCCCTCCCTTATTCTTTCTAACATAAAATGTATAATTGGAGGCCTAACATTACTTTCCGCCTCCAAAATCATCTTGTTCTCAAGGTGAAAATTAGGGAATTGCTGCTGAAAATCTTCAAATACTTCCCAAGTAGCTTCATGCTGTGGCAAGCCCTCCCACCCAATCAACACTTCCCAGTGCCCTGTAGAAGGAATTTTGCGATACCCAAAAACCTCTTCTGGTTTAGTAAGCCATTCCATATTATCAGAAAATGATGGAATATCAGACTGAACTTCTGATCGTGGTCCCATCGCCTTCTTCAACTGAGAGACATGGAACACTGGATGAATGTTTGCCTCAATAGGCAACAATAATCGGTAAGCCAAAGTCCCTACACGATCCACAATTTGGTATGACCCAAAGTATTTGGGTGACAACTTCTCATTTCGTTGACTAGCCACCAAAGTTTGACGATACGGACGAAGCTTCAAATTATCTTGGTCCCCAACAGCAAATTCGACCTCCCTCCTCCTCCTATCAGCGAACTTTTTCATCAAACTTTGAGCAATAGCCAAATGATCCTTCAAAACACGCAACATTACATCCCTTTCTCGCAGTTGATGATACAAACTAGAATTAGAGATAGCCTGCTCTCCCTAGTAAACCAAAGCTGGAGGTTGTTGACCATTCTCAACTTGAAATGGTGTAATTCCAATGGAGATATGAAACGTAGTATTGTACCAATATTCTGCCCAGTGCAACCAAGCATGCCACTGCTTAGGTCGATCCCTACAGAAACAATGCAGATAGACCTCCACACTCTTATTCACAACCTCAGTCTGCCTATCCGATTGTGGATGATAAGCTGTGCTTCGATTTAATTGTGTCCCTGCCAGCTTAAACAATTTTTGCTAAAAATTACTCAAAAAGACTTTATCTCGATCAGAGACAATGGATCTAGGATAGCCATGTAGACGGACTACCTCTTTAACAAACACATCCACTATCACCTTAGCTGAAAAAGGATGTTTAAGCCCAATGAAATGACTATATTTAGACAAACGGTCCACCACAACCAGGATAACATCACAACCTTGTGATTTGGGCAACCCTTCGATGAAATCCTTTGAAATTTGCTCCCAAATCGCATTGGGGCTAGCCAGAGGCAACAACAACCCAGTTGGAGATACATCCATAGCCTTATTTTGCTGGCAAACAGGGCACTCTTTAACATACTTTTTCACATCACTCTTCATTCCCTCCCGATACAATTATCCTACTAAACACTTATAAGTGTGCAAAAAACCCGAGTGCCCCCCAAACACCGTATCATGGTATGTATGCCAAATAGTAGGGATTGAAGTAGAAGTTTTAGAAAGCACAATTCTTCCCTTGAACCTCAACATACCTTGCCGTATCGAAAAATGAGGGACACTATCTTTATCAGTGAGCCTGCAACTTCGAATCATGTTTCACTTCCTCTTCGATCACCTTTAGATCCAACAACGTAGGAACTGTCAAATTAGCTAGTTCCACCTCCTTCGGCCTCTTAAACAAAGCGTCAACGGCTTTATTCTCCACCCCCGGACGATAGTTTACTTCGAAATTATACCCAAGCAATTTGGATAACCATTTTTGATGTTGAGGCTGTATCACATGCTGCTCCAACAGATACTTCAATGAGCGTTGATCGGTAATAACCACAAACTTATGCCCCAACAAATATGGACGCCACCGCTGAATTGCCATAACCACAACCATCAATTCCCTCTCATAAACTGGCTTGTTGTGATCCCTGTTAGACAAAGTATGGCTAAAGTAAGTAATCGGTCTCCTTTGTTGCATTAATATTGCTCCCAAACCAAAACCAGAAGCATTGGTTTCCACTTCAAAGGGCTTACTAAAATCGGGTAAAGAGAGAACATGCAACGTTACCATGGCATTCTTCAATTTCTCAAATGCCTCTTGTGCAGCCTCAGACCACTCATAAGCTCCCTTTTTAAGCAGTTGTGTTAATGTGCTGCTAGACTCCCATAGTTCTGCACAAAACGTTTATAGTATCTTGTCCCAAAAAATCCCTCACCTCCCTGATGCAAGTGGGCGTTGGCCATTCAAGCATAGCTCTAACTTTTCCTAGATCTGTTTCCATCCTTATACTAGAAATTAAATGTCACAAATACTCAATCTTTCCTCTCATAAACTAGCATTTATTCCTATTAGCATATAAACTCGTGGTTATGTAGAACGGCTAATACACAATCAAGATGCTTCGCATGCTCCTCCAAGTCTTTACTATACACCAATATGTCATCGAGAAAGACTAGCACAAATTTTCTCAGATGTGGTTTAAATATCTGGTTCATCAACGCTTGGAAAGTTGATGGAGCAATTAGTCAAACCGAAAGGCATGACTAAAAATTCGTAGTGGCCTTCGTGCGTGTGAAATGCCGTCTTCTCTACATCACTTGGGTTCATCCAAATTTGGTGATACCTGATTTTAGGTCAATTTTAGAGAACCACTTTGTCCTATTCAACTCATCAAACAACTGGTATCGGAAACTTATCCAAAATAGTCACATTGTTTAAGGCTCGATAGTCAACACAGAATCTCCACCCTTTATCCTTCTTTTTGACCAATAAAACTGGACTAGAGTAGGGGCTAGTACTGGGTTGAATGATCCTTGAAGCTAACATTTCGGCAACCAACTTTTCTATTTCACTCTTCTGATGATGTGCATACCGATATGGTCTCACATTCACAAGAGAAGCCCCTGTTTTCCGACGAATATGATGCTCCACTTCCCTCCTTGGAGGTAAATCCCTTGGCCAATCAAAGACATCATCATACTTCAAAATGACTTCAGTCAGTGCTTCCTTCGAATTAAAAACATATTCAATGCCATTGAATGCTACGAGAGTTTCAACTTTCTCTAAAGCATGACACTCTATAAAAAATCCTCGGTCTTTCCCTTCCCAAGTCTTCATCATCCTCTTCAGGCTAATCTGCATCTTTTTCAAGATGGGGTCTCCCTTCAAAACCATCAGTCTTCCCTCCTTTGTAAATTTCATGGTTAACGTTCTCTAATCAACTTCAGTCACCCCATCGTATGTGACCACTGCATTCCCAAGACCATATCCACTCCTCCTAACTCTAGAGGCAGGAACTCATCAACAATTTCTAACTCCCCTATTTTCAATCATACTCCTTTTCACACCCCCTTCCCTCTAACGCTGTTCCAGATCCCAGAATTACTTCTTAATGAGCTATATCATCAACGTGGAACTTCAATTCTTCAACTCGACGTTGAGTGATGAAATTGTGAGTTGCACCACAATCTATTAATACAATCACGTCTCCATTTGATACTTCTTCACGTACCTTCATAGTTCCTGGGTTAGATAACCCTACCACTGAATTCATCGATAGTTTTACAGTATTCTCAACCGTTATTGCCTGCAATTCCACTTGCTCAATCTCTTCTTTCGCATCCTAAAAAATTTCTAGGTCTTCCTCATTTTCCTGCACCAACATAACCCTCAATTTGTGTTTCTCCTTAACTTTTCATTGATGCCCTACCGTATATCGTTCATCACAGTGAACACATAATCCTTTTTCTCTTTATAAACGAAATTCCGCTTCCGATAATCGTTTCGCTTGACCTTCGCGTTTTTCTCCAGTCGCCGTTACTCCTTGGAGAGTAATCGTTCTCATTGGAATGGTTTCCAGGGGCTTAGTCGCTTCCTTCATTGTCGCGAGGTTTTCGATCTTAGAAATTTCTTCCCGAGTTAGGTTTTTTCGAACTTCAGTACTTCTTGCAGTCGATTCGGCGCGAGTAAGTTCTCTACACTCCACACGTTGGGCCACTTTCATCATGTTTACAAGCCCAACAAGCTCCCAACACTCAACCTCGACCCTTATCAATGGTTTCAGCCCATTCATAAAAGTGTTTTATGAAATTTCATTCGGTAAATGTGGTAATGGCACCACTAATTTGTCAAAGAGCTTTATATATTCTTCTACAGTATTCTCTTGTTTAATTGCTAAAAATTGGCCACAGACCATACCTTGACGAGGAGATCGGAATCGTTGGAGGAGATGCATCTTCATATTCTTCCAATCGGAAAAGAGCTCCCGCTCTTCCTTTGCATGATACTAATGTAGCGCCATTGATTCAAAACTTATTACTGCAACGATCATCTTCTCCGCCTCGGACAGTTTGTGAATCTGAAAATACCTCTCTACTCGGAGTAACCATGCGTCCGGATTCTTTCCATTAAACACCAGCATCTCCACCTTCTTGAATTTGTTTCGTTCCATTCCGACATCCTCACCTCCAGATTTCATCGTTTCATTTGCTTCCACTACCTCTATGCCTTCAACCACCTTTGCTGGCCGATTACCACTAGTGCTTCCCTCCGAATTTTTCTCCGTCGTGGTCCGGAATTGCAAGATCCCCTCCAATAAATTCGCTAATAATTTCCGAGTCTCCTCTGAAAATTGTTGTTGCAAATCAGCTTGAACATTCAACCGCTCTACACTTTTTGCCAAGGACTTCAATGATTCCTCCATCACCAGTAATTTTTGAACTTCAACTTTTATTTCCGAGACCTCCACATTGACTGCATCGATCTTCTCCTCTATCTTCTTCTGTGCCATTGTTCCAAATTTTCCCAGAGTGAAGCTCTGATACCAATATGGAAGGTATCGTTTATTAATACTCAAAGAAAGAGTACAATCTCCCTACAATCACAAGCTTCGATTCCAGATGATTGAACACTCTCCAACCTCCTCTCTCTCTCTCTCGAGAGTTTTCTCTCTCCGAAAAATACATACCCCCCACTAACACGCTCCTTTCACAATATAAACCACCCCACTCTCAACTAACTAATTCTCACTCGTGGTCCCCACAGTCACACTTCTTTGCCCTCCCTTATTCTTTCTAACATATGTATGTATAATTGGAGGCCTAACAGAATCGTTCAAACTTTTGAATTAGATTTGTTATTACAAAGAAATCTCTTCAGAGGAGTAAAATGTATCTTACAAAACCAAATGACTTGGGGATTCCAAATAGTTCTTCCAGTTGGGACAAATCAAAGGAAGATTACAGTTACATGTCCTGCATATGCATGTTCTTTTTGTTTGTATTTTTCAAAAAGATATTGACAAAGATATCTTAATGATCAAGAGATATGAACCAGTAAATTAGGTCACCTGGAAATTTTAGCCATATGTGGACCCTTGCTTTTCAATATATTTGACTATATTGATGTTGATGATATTTTGAGTGGTTGAATGGGGCTGTCATTGCATAGAATAATTATAATCATTCTGAAAAATACTATATGAGTTGATGAATTCCAATAACTCATGCCATTCTTTGGGAATGCTTGCTCCATGATTGGTTTTGTTGGCCATATGCTTACACATCTACTGATGTTGAAACAGACATTTCCAGATGAAGTTCTTGACATGGACAGATCTGTTCGTACCCTTGATTTAACGAACAATAAAATAGGTGTGTATCTTGCACTCTCCTTTCTTGTGGTGGTCGTGGTCATAAATATCTCGGAAAACTATTTTTTGAGTTTAATCATCCTTGCATCTATTATCTTATTAAATTGGCGATAATGAAACTCCTAATCTACCAACTATAACAATTTCAATACTTTTATTAACTTGCCTCTTTTAATTATTTTGCAGTTGATATTCCCATGGAAGTCTGCAAATTAATAAACATGCAACGTCTGGTAGGGATTGTATTTCATTTTTACTCATTTGGTGCAGTTTTTAGTTCTTTTTTGGGTAAAATTTTTCAACAAAAATTTATCAAATCTTTGTAGGACTCGGTACTTCTGTTCTCATTAGTTGTACTTGGCATATATAATAGTTGAAATTTTCTCTTTTCTTTATCTTTTAGATTTACAATCTCTACTAGAAGTAGAAACAACAATTCAAATACTTTATCTCACATTTCTCTTTCGGAAAAAAAAAATGAGAAATAAAACTTTTCCATTTTCCTTGTCAGGTTTTGGCAGATAATCTTATTGAGCGTCTACCAATGAATTTAGGGAAGCTACATTCTCTAAAAGTTATGATACTTGATGGAAATCACATTACAACATTACCCGATGAATGTAATTTTCTTATCTAAAAGAACAAGAGGTTAAAAAAGATTGCGAGAAGTGATACACTTTTCTGCCTTGTGCCATACTATTGTAACTTCTGTTAGTATTTGTTACAAATTCTTGTAATACATTCTAAATAGATATCAGTTCTTGTGTGTAGTGGGTCAGCTAGTACGACTTGAACGTTTATCTGTCTCCCAAAATTTGCTATCGTCCTTACCTGAAACCATTGGAAGCTTGCGGAATGTAAGTGATTTTATTTATTGTTTATTTATATTTATTTTCACAGCATTTTAACTATTATACCTTCTCTGTAATATTTTATTTGGTTGTAATTGCAGAGCACTTCAAGTTATGTTGTTTCTAACATTGAATCAAAGTATTGGATCATGTTCTTGTTCCACAAGATCCATTACAATGTCTGCATATCCATATTTTAAGTGGAATAGAAAAGAAAATGGGTGCCTTAGTAATTAGTTACGGATCAAGGGAATGAAGTATGTTGGAGTTTTAGAATAATGGTCAAAGAGGATTATCTGTTATTGCTAGGTTAAAAGATAAATGGCCTTAGTACAGTATTTCTGTAGAAAAGTTGTTTTTCTGTACATATTTCTCAAACATCTTAGAATTTAAGACCAACAGACTATCTTAGAACTTAAGACCAACAGACTATGGAAAACAATAGAATTATTGATGAGTGATTCCTTTAAAATTGATTATTGAAGAGTACAAGTAAAGAGAACAGTCCAAAAGTCTCTTTTGTACTTCTAACTAGGTTATACTCATGGTTAATCTTTTATTTTTGTGGGAAACGACACATCCATGATCCATAACCATGGGATGGGCTGGGCAAAGTTCGATTATCCATCCCAGATGTAGCACTTATATTGCAGCCTAATTCCCGAAGACCTCAAGAGTGCTAGAAATTTTAACAATCACAAGATTTTGAAAGCTTCAACATCATAACACTTGTATTTATAGTGACGTTAACAGTAAACTTTATTCCACGTGGACTAATATTGATGCTAATGTCTATCAAACTTCAATTAGCGAGATAGTGGTAAACTTTTTTTGAAAGATGTAATTCCATATTTAACCTTTTATTTTGATACGATAAAAATCGTGTATTATCAACTTTGAGGACTAACACCAAGTTTGATGATGCAGTTATTGCTTATCAATGTGTCAAACAACAAATTAAAATCTCTCCCAGAATCAATAGGAAGTTGCTTCTCCCTCGAAGAATTGCAAGCAAATGGTACATGAAATTCCTGCCAGTCCTTTTACAGGCAATGCCTATATACTACTTCAACAATTGTTATTTGGCAGCATGAATAAAGACATGGAACTTTCAACATTTGCTCCTTTTTTGACATGGAAACATTTTATTAATTGGACAAATTATTTTTAACTGGCCTCCCGCCACACTTTGGAGAATTATTGCAAGAAACTAGTGTATGACTAGCCATGATTCTGCTTAGTTTCTTTCCTATGATTGCAAGTTTGGAGACATATGATGTTTCCCCTTACTTGTGGTTTTGTAGTTAGGAATTAGGACTGTATTTTATCACTTGCTTACATTTGAACAACTTCTCAGATAATCTTATGGAAGACCTTCCCTCGTCTTTGTGCAATCTGATTCACCTGAAGTCGTTGCGTTTAGATAATAACAATATTGGTCAGGTAGACTTTTTTAATATTTGTACATGACTTAACTTCCTGAATTTACAGTTTTGATTATAGTAATGAGTATATTACTATTTAACATAAAATGTATATATCCTTTACTGTTTATGTCCTTGAGTTCTTGAGATATATCTGGAGGATTGCCGCTCCTTACTGGATAAATTGAATTTTCTCCATTAGCTAACCTGAAATTGAAAAACACATGCTGAGCATCTTGCTTGTTGAGGTGAGAGTAATGAGGATAAACTAGTTCCTAAGATTTGGCATCTATCACTTGATAGACTGTCATTTTGATTTCTACTTCAAATTTCTCCTTGCCGATCATCTAAGATCTCCTTGCGCAACAAAATGTTATATTGTCTGTTACTACAAACTCTCATGTGCGTGCACAAAATGCTCTTTCTCTACGTTATACTTGTGAAATTCTCTCCATCTTAGGCTTAGTAACCTTAAAAATTAGTATTTCTCCTAGCATTCTCATACTTATATTTGAATTGTTGTATTGCATTTCTATCCCAGTTACCATCAAGTCTGTTGAAAGATTGCAAAGCATTGCAGAATGTATCTTTGCATGGTAATCCAATTTTAATGGATCAATTTCAGCAGGTGTGGTCTACTTCTTATTTGCATTTCTTTCTTAATTAACATTGTATAGAAAATAAGTGGAATATGCTTAATAATATTGCTCGTTTCTTCCATGGACTACCAGATGGAAGGATTTGAGGATTTTGAAGCTAGGAGAAAAAAGAAATTTGACAAACAAATTGATTCCAATGTCATGATTAGCTCCAAGGGCCTTGACGAGGGTGTCGATCTATAAAAACAATTGCACTGGCTTTATAGAAAAAAAGAAAATGTAAGTTCCAATCCTATATCTATATCTATTTGTGCTTGCTAGATTTATTTTTCAAAGTTCTTTTGTTTGTTTAAACGTTTGGCTATACATTTTGATCTTTGTGGTTTGAGTCTACTAGTCGTACACTGTAACTGTTATTTTAGAATTGTATTGAGCATGTTGGTGTTTTAACATTAAATCTAGTAAATTTATATTGGCTGCTCCCTAGTCTTTGGCTTATATCTGTCCTCTGAACTTATCATTCCAACTTTGGGTGCTTCTGTGCAGATTTATGGAGGAGATGGTTTGTATACTGGTTGGTTGGTGTAAATTGAAGGGGGGAGGGGGGAATTTTGATATGGTAAGAAACTGGGGACTATTGAGCAATGTTTTGCAAAATAAAAATGTACACAGGAGGACTCCCAATAACAGTACAGTTGGTGTGTATAATATCATAAGCCTTCTTAATTCTTTTTTGTTTTTGTTTATATGCCTACCATCATTTGGCAGGGTTTGTATAATTTCTGTAAAACTGAAATCGGAATCTCAATAGTAATTTGGGCCCAGGCCTAATGCGGTATATTTACCTGGATTGTATCACGACATAGAAACTGTTATTTATGATTTTAATTCTTTTTATGTCTATAAAAAGGAACTTTAGAAATATAGTCTTTCGAGGAAGGAAAATGATTATTTTGTCGTCATTGATGTGATTTTTTTTTTTTAAAAAAACTAATTTCTGAAGATTTTAGATTAATTTTTGTTATTTGCATAAAATGAATTCAAAATGTAGAACTATTTTGTTTTGTTTTTTTCCCCTTAAAATAAATTGACGATTTTTTTTAAAAAATTATTTAATTTGTTGTCTATTTTTTAGGAATGTTTTCAAAATTATGGTGAAAGTTTGAAAAAAAAAAAGAGTAGGAAATATGAAAGCCACTAGTATGAAATAATAGAAAAACAACCAATTATTTGAAGGAGGTTCAATAATCAGTTTTCTTTATATAAGGGTTAAAATAATTTATTTTGACCTACAGGAAGAACCATCTATAGCAGCAGTTTTGAAGACCTTTAGCAGCAGTTGAAAACCGCCGCAACCCTACTGCAATAGTTTAGCAAGTGTGCCTTTAATAGCAGCGGGCAAGAACTTTTTATTGAACACTTCTAGAACTGTTGCACAATCAATGGAAACAAATTTTGAACAGTAGGAATTGAATCGAAAACCGCTTTAGTGTCCCCTTTAATAGCAACAGTATAAGAATTATATTGCAACAATTTGTAAAAGTAGCTACTTTCCTTTACCTATTGTAGCGATGTCAAAGTGCTACCAGACTAATAGTAGCAATTAAGAAAACCGCTTTAGTATCCCCTTTAATAACAACAATACTAGAATTCTATTGTTTTATCACGTCTTTTGTAATAATTATAATAGAAAATTTGTCAATCTTCTTAAATTATTTTGTTTCTTCGACGCTTCTTTACGTAATTCTCATTTGGACAGATACGTAAGAAATTAAATCTTAAGAATATATAAATAAATAATTCCAAATGCATTATGGGGGTGTTTGTTTCAAGGGTTGGGATTGAATGAGTCAGGCATCCTAAACCAACCTTTGTTTGGAACATGGATTTAGAAAGCCTATCATTTTCTCATGGGTTTGAATAGTATTTTCCCCTCTAATTTAATCTAGAAAGTATGTTGGCCAACCTCCATATACCACCTTCGGTGATCACCGAGACTAACTCACGCTGCCTCCCTCCAACGATTGTCGTCGACCAACTTCGGCTACCACCCTCCGGCAACTGCCACAAACGCCGTTGGCCGCCTTCAGCACCACCTCCGATGATCGCCGTTGACCAACTCTGGTCGCCACCTCCAGCGACCACCACCGGTCAACTCTAGTCACCACCTCTAGCGACTGTCAATCGGCCAACTTCGGCAGCCACTGACCAACTCTGGCCGCCACATTGGTGACTGTTGTCAGCAAACCTCCAGTCGCCATTGGCCAACTCCAACCACTATTGATCAACCTCTGGCAACCCCCTTCCCCCATACTGGCAAATTTCTGGCCACCAACTCCGGCCACCTCCGACGATCGCCACAAACCAATCTTGAAAAATATTAATAAAAATACTCTTAGTAAATAACAAGCTAGACAAATTTTTATATAAAAACACTTTTAAGAAATAATTGCAATACATATACTTTTTATTTTTTTTATTTTAAGGAGTTTTTATCAAAAGTGTTTATTTGAAAATGAATTTTTGAAAGATATTTTTTTTCTAAGTCACTCCAAATATGCCAATAGACTACAATAGTATTGTTATATTTATTTAGGTTATATATGTAGAACTATATATGTTTGAAAACTCAAATTTTTTTGTTAGTCAATTTAATTAGCTCGAAGACTTAGAATCATTTTCCAAATGTAAAGGTTTAAAATGTTTAAAACAATTTAGCGACCAAATTAAAACTAAAACTTAAAATTTATGATTTTTTATTCCTCAAATGTAATTTGATAGGAAGAAAAAAGCATAGTTTTTCAATCATTGAATTTAATATTAAAATACTAGTTTATTTCAATTTTAAGTCAATGTATTATGGTAAAAAAATTGATCTATTTTCAAATTAGTTAAAGTGACAAAAGTTTATGAAATTTTATTTTAAAATCTAGTAATATTAAAATATCAAATTATTAAAATAATCAATCAAATAAAATTATAATTTTAGTCAAAATCTCTATTTCAATTATGTTTTAAAAAAATATTCTTCTAAATTTTCTAATTTATTTTAAACTTAACTATATTAAAACAATTAAGATGATAAATTTAAACTAATATAAAATCTAATTGATGATTAAATACAAGAAAATATTTCATAAACTAAATATTTATAAATTTGTACTTCATTCTCAAGCTACAAATCTACACTCAAAACACAGGCTTCTTAATCTCAAAAAAATCTGTACTCCAAGCATAGTTTTTTTAAACCTAGGCTACCTAATCCTTCCAGCTTAATCTCCAGATTTAACATTCTCAGGTTTAAGATTTCAGATGTATGCCAAATGCCCCCAAGTGTAAAGTAAAAGAAAATGAAAATTGAAACTTCAATTTATAAAATTCAACTAAAAAGTAAACAAAAAAAGATAATATTTCTATAAGAGCAGGGCAACGTCAGCCCAAAAAGTAAATAACACAATTAAACTAAGTTAAACAATTTTAACAACACTATAAATTGAGATATTAAAGCATTATAAAAGTGACGCACTTGATGCATCCTCTCCATGTGTCTTCGACGTCCTAAATAATAAACAATAAAGTACAAGAGGTTGCATTACATGTTTTAAATTATTGATTGTTCAAATAATAACGACATTTGACTAAAAAATAACAACAATTTGATGCATGAGTAACATTTTACTTGTATTGAAGTACTTTTGTATGAGTCATGCATTCTACTAGCTTTAATGGATTCGTTTTGCCTATCAAAGTTGAAAAAATCTTAACTATATATGACTCAACAATCGAAATTAACAACTTTCATATGCATTTTGCATATTAGACTCATACGCATTTCAATTTGAACAAATCAATGTGATGCAAATATGAACATTTAAGTGAGAGTGGATTTCAATCTCCATGTCAAGGATACATCCTAAATGCTTTTGATCCATAACTTAGCAAAAAATTCATTTTTTAAAAGTTTAGTTCTGTTAGATACTATAATTAAATTTACTTCACCTATCAATTTAAACTTTTAGGTTAATCGATGATTTAAGATAGTATTAGAGCAGATTGGTTCAGGTTGGTTTGGTGATTTAATGGTCAAGGTTCAAATCCCCCACCACCAATTTGTACTTAAAAAAAAATAAGAACTAATATTTTTATATATCTTTGTTACCATTATAAGACTCGATAAAGGTATAGAAACTAAATCAATTAATAATCAAAGAATAGTAAAAAAAAAAAAAAAAAGCTTCCTAGCATTAAATCAAATATAGAAATAATTCTGAAATTGAGATGAAAGTTTGAGTGACCATGATAATGGGAGATTTCCTTGGATTTTTAATGCTTTTAATAAATTTATATTATTATTATTTTTTTAAAAATAGCTTAGTTCAAGTTTTCCTTTTAAGGAAATTTCAAATTCTACGTTGGTATCTTAAAAATTAAAACAAAATCACCCTAATTTTAATTATGTTATTTTGGAGTTTAATTATATTGTATACCTGGTACTTATAAACTTTCATGACTTATTTTAATTAATAACGTTGCACATAATTTTTTTTAAGTCACTACCTTTCATTTTTCATTAATCTATATCTATATTATATTAAAAGAGACTATCAAGAGAGAAGTTTATCCTTCTCTTTTTGTCCTTATATATTTTAATAATTCCTTTCTTGTCCTCAATAAAATAAGGTAACTCTCCAACGGACTTAGGAAGCATTTGGAGTAATGAGTTGGTTATTATACTCCTAGATTATTATAGTTGGATTTTAATAGTTTGTATTTGGGGTGTAGATTATTTTACTTTGGGTTATAATAATATGTATTTGAGATGTAAACTATTTTAGTTTAAGAAGAAAATAGTAAACACTGTAGCAAAGAATAAAAAAATGATGAATGTAAAATAGTAAAAACTGTAGCAAATAAGGGTTTTGAAATAGTGTTTAGTGTAGCTAATTGAAGGTTTTGAAATAGTATTTATTGTAGAAGGTGTGGTTATTATAATTTTATGATAATGTTTGCCCCAAACGCCCCCTTAATAGTTAGTAGTTCTTCTCATGTGCCTGTTGATGTTGAAGGGACATAACTATTTAGATTTGATGATGATGAGACACAACTCTCTCATTGTCAGCGTATGAGTGTGTGATAGTATCTTTAAAAAAATTATGGAGACTACAATTTTTTTGTTCTTCGATGGAAAAAAATTTAACAAGTTAATGAAGAGGTATTGTTATCCATCAATTTTCTTTCTTTGTTCATTTGTTGTTAAAAAAAATATTTTCAACCTTAAATTGTGTTTTGAGGAAGTTTTAAAGTGAAAGGTTTGCCTTTGAGATGTTATTCCATTAGAAGAAAAAAATAAATAAAATATTTGAATGAAAAATAATTGCTAAAGAAATTGAACAAGGTTTCAACCTAATTAGTCATTTGTTCATTCCCAAAGCGAGGAGGGTTGAAGGAGAAATTTTGGACCAATCACAAATTGACACATCATTTACCAAATTAATGACGAATTTATAAATCATCTAATTTAGGACTAATTAAAAAAAGTCAACATGCGTCTTAAATTGAAATTGAGGACATAAATTGGTGAATCCCGATGATGCCACATATTTTCGTCGTGATCGTTGGATTGATTCAAATGGTTTGATCCAATTTGATATTATTTTTTTGGCCTAAAATCCAATTGGGCCAAAAAATAGGCTCAATTTGACCCAAATATTAAATAAAGCCCAAATCTAATCAGTCGGGCTTAAAGACTAGTTCCATGGACCAACCAAGCCCAAGCCCACAAAGCCTACTTGAGAACTTTATAAATAGAGGAGATCTCTTCATTTGTGGAGGTCAGAAATTTTAAACTCCAGATAGTCCAGAGAGAATTCTCTACAATCAGAAGAATCCTCCACTTCTAAGCTAACCACACTTGAAGATTGA
Source organism: Benincasa hispida (assembly GCF_009727055.1). Classification (NCBI taxonomy): domain Eukaryota; kingdom Viridiplantae; phylum Streptophyta; class Magnoliopsida; order Cucurbitales; family Cucurbitaceae; genus Benincasa; species Benincasa hispida. The sequence continues at coordinate 4,920,879 of NC_052350.1, forward strand.
AGTCCTTTGGAGATACAAGCATTCTTCCAAGACTCCAATTTCAAGAACATGTACATGCTCCACTTCCATACATCAAGCGTACGCATTCAATCGAGAGAGAATCAGAGGATCAAGTACTAGAGATCGAACCACATTAGCATCAAATCAACATCAACATCAACACAAGTTCAACTTTGCGAATCAAGTTTCTCCGAAAACGAGAAATCTCGTGCAAACAAATTGGCATGTCTGATGAGACATCTTTACCTCTCATATCTCTCTTAACACTCAAACAAATCGATGGAACCAAAGAACACTGCGTCCGAAACTACTGCTATAAGCGACACCTACACATGACCTATAACCCGCAGTCGTTCAAAGGTTATGCAAGAGCAAGAGCAAGGTTCCGTCATTGGACACAACATCTTGAAACAGATGACAGAGTCCCCTAAAGGCGGGATTTTCATCAAGGAAAATCCTTTGTTTGACAACTCTGCTTCTGCCTCTGCAAGTCCAAGAGGGGATCACACCCACTGTCATAATGGCAGATGTAACAGCTGAGGTGGCCATGGTAGAGATGGAAAGAAAGATAAATTTTCAGATGAAAATTGTAGAGGAGCGAGATCACAAAATCGTTACCTTAAGAGAACATATGCCAGCTTGTGAAACCGCTAAGTTGAGCCAAACTTCTGCCGTTAAAGCTAATGACAAGGGGAAGACCGTGTTGTAGGAAAATATGTTGTAACAATAAACTTTTATTGCCTCATTTTCGGTCCAACAACTGTAGGATATGATCACTGTTATGTTGTGAAATGCCACCGCAAGTGATATGCGATGTCATAATCATGCTACCTGATGATATATGCGATGCAACAAAATTCACTGTAGAATGCCAATAAATGCGTTCATATAGTTTATGTGTGTCACAAGTTTTCTTGCGATAAACCAAGTATAATTCCACTGTGAGTTTCTTAGAATGATCCGAGGTCGAACACGGGAATTTGCGATGCTAGTGTGACAATGAAGTGATATATGCGAACGTAAACAAATTAAGATTGTGAGGTGCGAAAGAGTAAAATCCGGTGATAAATGAACAAACAGGTAAATAAGTCTGAAATTGTGCAAGGTGTGTGTGAGAGAATGTGATGGCAAGTCTTATGGATAGAATAAGAGTGAGAACGGGTTTGGGAAAAAGAATATCACAAGTTTGTCAATCCTGTTGAGGACGCAACTAAGGTTCCGTCTTCCCTTGGCTTACACCTTTCGGTGATCGTCTGCGTCACCATATCTCTATGATGATCAGGGACGAACGTTTCCAAACGCAAGGTTGTTTCCATCTCTAGAAATACTTCTTGCTTTAGTTAACGCATTCTATCAACCTTCTTTTGAGAGGTGGATTAACATCTTCACCTCTACTTTCGCAGGTGAAGATGCCATTGAGCATAAGTTAAATAAACTTAGCTGACTTCTTCAACATGGATTGACTTACTTGCTCAATCCTTCCCCCACACCCTGATGTTTAGTGACTCATGGTGAGAGAAATGGAAGATGAATGCGTTATGGTGAATAGAGAGATGAAGATGAAGATGATAATGATATTACTTGGTAAAGATAAAGCGTTTGTTATAGAGATATGAATGAAAGACAGGAAATGAACAATAATTGATGAACGAAAAGTAAGAACAGTTGAGAGCAGCGTGTCAATGTCTTGGCACGGATCTCGATCAGAGTTGTTTGCTTGCCGGCGTGATGGAGGAATGAGGTGGAGAACTTCCTTCTCAGGAGAGTTCTCAAGGGATGAATGTCCCTAACATAGAACTTTTTTTTCGTCTATTTTTTCGTGTGTTTTTTTTTCTTCTTTTGTGCTGAGTGTTGCTGTTGCTATTTATAGACTTTAGCATCTCTTGCGTCAGTGGTCCCGCTCTGAAAAGTTAATTTTTCCTGGTGAGGCTTGGTGGGAATGTCCGCTCTGCTTCACGTTCAATTTGTCAGGTCGTACATCAGAAAAGCTGTACAATTTCAGAAATCCTCGAGAATGCGTTGATCTTTTTGTCCACGAGCAATCGTCCCATGCGGTGATACCTGTTACCTGGAAAACAAAGGTTTGGACATCATTTTTGCCATCGCAATGCGGTCAGTGGGTGTGTTTCCGATACTTTTATAATCTTTGCGTTTCTAAGCCAATTTTACTATGTTTAACGCAACTTTTCCTTCCTATTGTCGCATATTCTAAGTAAGATGATATAAATAACTTGTATTTCTACCAGTTATCACACCCCCAAATTTATAAATATGCTTGTCCTCAAGCATATCCTCTACTAAGGCAATTCAACTTAAGTCCTAAGTCCTTGTTTTTCGCCAATCAACTACTCAGAATGCTATTCCTCTACTAATTTCTCAAAATCACTTGTTCTTTCTATCTTTTGAACATTTCTTCAGCATGCTCTACTTTAGTCTTACCTTAGACAAACCTGTGCTTAAAGTTCCCTTCTTGTTTTTAAAAGATATTTTTTTCTTTTTCTTGTAAAAAAACGAGATGCACCTTTTATGTCATTACATGGTTTGCGTCTTACCATAGAGATCATTGATCATGGTTACACTCTTCGCTTTGGCTTGCTCCCACGGGTGTCATGCGAACATCCAACTTTGGTTGTTTACCAAGCTCAACTTCAACTCTTGTCCCTTGGCTAAGTTTTTACTTTAGTTGGTCAGTGGAGTTGTCTTTTTTTTTTTTTTTTTTTTTTTTTTTTTTTTTTTTTTTTTTTTTTTTTTTTTTTTTTTTTTTTTTTTTTTGTATTGCGTCGATCTTGACAACCTACCTTCATTTTGGCTTACCTGCACGGGTGTCATGCGAAGTATCCAACTACGAGCAGGTTTCTTTCACGACTTAACTCTTATCAGGTTGGAATTTTCCTTTGTGCTGACAACGGAGTTTTTTTGCTCAGACCCTTCCCACCCCCAAATTTAGAGGGTCGCAATGTCCTCATTGCGTCGTTTTGGATAGAAAAGACAAAACACTTAGTCAAAAGTTTAAAAAGAAGGTTTGAGCAGAGTCTTGTACTAGAGAAGGTAAAGTTGAAACTATTGCGATGAATTGTCTAAGTGTTAGGCAGAAAATGCAATATATAAAGAAATTTCGTTAAGGTTACGCATAATACTCATCATAGCAGTGCAAATAAACGACGCAAAAGAAAAAAAAAAGAAAATACAACATTGAATTGACAAAGGATGATATAAACAAAGAGGCCAAGAAATAAGGAAAGATAGTCAGTCAATATATATAAATTGACTAAGCACAAAAGATTGTAATGGCCGCAAACACGAAAATTTAAAAAAAAATGAAGAAAGAAAATATAAAGGTAGGGAAGAAGGTGATACACCCCCAAATTTAAACTTGAGGCGGGGACTCATTGTGGGGTGGAGGTTGCAGAGGAGCTCCAGGCGGCACTTCTTGAAAGAAAAGAGGCTGTCACAGATGTTGAGGAACCACTGAACCATGTAAATATGCGGTTAAGAAGTTGAAGTACTCGTGGTTACATTCTGCTAACTGCCTCTAATTTAGGCAAAGAGTAAAGAGATTGCGTTGTATGTTGATCATCGCTTGGCGCAGCTCTGCGTTGCTTTCTCGCAACTCCATGAGGGTTTGGCGGAAGGAGGAGAGTTCTTGGGTTAAGAAGCCTCGCATATCGTCAAGGGAAACAACAATGGATTCGGTGGTGGGAGGTGCCATCGATGTCTCACTTGCATCGGTTTGGGGCTGAATGGAAGGGCTTGCACCCAAACCGTGTAGGTTATCAACATACGGTGCTCTAGAGGACAAGTAGTGTGGCAAGGGATGGCTAATGGATGCTGCTGGGGATGAGGGGTTGGAGTCAGGGGAAAGAAGAAGGTTGGTAAAATGATCGGGAAGAGGGGAAAGGGGCTCAATGGTGGAGCTAGGTGGTCGGATGACTAAAGGTAAAGAATCTTCCAAGGGCTCATTGGGTGGCTGATGCGATGCACTGCCTTGGATAATTTCCTTACCTTTGTCATTGCGTCGCCGTCTTTTGGGTCTGGGCGGTTGCGGCGCATTAAAATCGATGAGGGATCGTTTTGGTGAAGGCTCAAGGCGATGTGGCGAATCTTTGAGAAGGACTCTCAAGATTTTTGTGCTAATGAGGCCATGGACTTTTTTCATCGGCTCATCTTCAATGCCAGCGCCCACAGATAGGCATAGGCTGGAGATAGTCCACGGAAAGAAGTATTGGCCCCTGATGCGGCCTACATAGCCTCTAATTTGCCTCGCAAGAAGTCTGCCCACATCGATCGGAATGCCGCGGGCAATGCAATATGTGGCCATGACTCAATCCCTTGAAATTTTCTTGTCATGAGTGGTTGGGATGATCCGTCTCTTCACCAAATAGACCCATAGGTGTGCTTCTGGCAACAGACGGTTGGATGCGAGGGTCCTATGCCAGTCAAGGACATCGTCCAATTGGTGCCTGGTTGCGCCAATATTCTCAGTGCGTACTCCATGTGTTCTTCAGTAGGATCATTAATCAGTTTGTTGTCGGGTGCTTCCAGAAATTCTTTAACTGATAAAGTTGATTGATGTCCTCGGAGCTAAATGGCACTACCCTCCCGTAAACGATACCGCATCTTCAGTGTCGTGGAGCCGGCCGTGATAAAAGGCCTGCACTACCGTAGGGATGACTATGAATGGGCATTGACAGAAAGTTTCCCATTCAAGCTCCATTATTATGCTGATGATGAGGTATGGTAGTGGGGCCAGCGCAAGGAAGAAACCCAGTTCCATTAGTAAATCATCATTTTCCTTCCGGACTTTTGGGCACCTCTTGGCCGGCGAAGACTCGCTGCCTTCCACCTTTTCTTTTCCTTTTTCTTGAGTGGATTCAAGACGAGTATTTTATCGTTGAATGCGTTCCCGTTCCTTGTCTTGCTTTTGTTTTCCCCTTTCCCATTATTCTCTCTCTTTTCTCTTCAACTCAATGTTGCGCTGCACTTTGGCTCTTCGGCGCAACTCCTTTTTCTTCTTCTTCTTCCTTTCAAATTCCTCCTTTTCTTGCATTTTTTTTTTCGAATTTCTTGGAGGCGAGCATAATGCGCTGCTTATCTTCGAGCCTTTTCTTCTCTTCCTCCTCCGCCTTTGCATTGGCACGATGAACCTCCTCGTCATGAAGCCGTCTAGCCAAATTGGTTGAGGCGATGATTTGGCGTGCCTGTGCCATCTTTTCTTCATTCTTCTTCAATTCCCTCCTCCGTTCTTCTCTCTCACTCTCTATGCGTTCAATTATTTATGGGTCTTCTATGGACCTTTGCGGCGTATTCCCTTTGTGACGTCGCATAAGTGGGGTGATGTCAAGATCTTCTTTGTCGTTCAAACCTTGGAGTTGAGCCTCCATAGCAGCTAATCTTGGATGCGACAATGAGGATTGTTGTTGCGATGATGGTTCAAGTTGCGCTGACATCCTCTTTTCCACCCTTGCGGTGGTGGATTCTCATTCGATGTCCGAGCTTTCTGCCCTCTGCCTCCGTTCTTCTTCTTTTCTCAGGCGCCTCTCTTCACGCCTACATTGCCTTCTTTCGACTCTCCTCTTCTCCTTCCTTTCTTTTTTTTTTCGAGCCACTTCATCTTTTTCTGGTCGTTGATATTCGACTTCCTTCTCCACCTCCTTCGCGAGCTACTCCGCCTTTCTCCACGCTTCCACATCCTCCACAACTGCTCTAATGGGTCCCTCATTGGAGTCTGCTGGGGCATTCTTCTTAGGATCCAAGATTGTGAGGGCCATCCTTCGCGACACTGAAACCAACTCCTCCTCCAACGACAGGGGCTGGTTCACTACTTCTGCTTCCGGCAGCCCCCCGTCTTTCTCTAAATAGCTTAAAATGCTCCCAAATACCTCATTATTATCTTTTCTTTGCTGTTCACTTTCAATTGGAGGTAGTGGGAGTGCCACCTCAGGACTGGTAGCAAGGGCACTCTCCGTGCTTGGCCCCTCTCAGTGAGTAGATGGAGATGCGAACGCTGAAGGCTTACGCCTGGGTTTTTCGACGATTTTGGGGACTGGTCTTGGCTGGGCTGCGAGGTGGCGACTGGCAGCGAGAAAAGTCTTACCCATAGGATGACTTTCGCTTCGGTATAAGTCTTGTCCATAAAACCTTCTGCTGCTGAGGCATTTGCGACTGCTTGCATCGCTCTGTTCAGGACATTATAGAAAGTTTCCGTAAGAACGCGATCTGGAGTCCCAATATGCGAACAGTTCTTCACCAAACGTTGGAAGCATACCCATGCTATGCTTAAAGTTTCATTGTCTACTTGCTCGAAATTTAGTGCTTCTCGTCGTCTTCTTGCGTTAACGGCAGGAGGGAAGAACTTCTTCATAAATCGTTCTACCAACTGATCCCAGGATTTAATCTTGTTTGGCTCCAAAGAATGGGCCCATTTCTTGGCCTCATCTCGAAGTGTTTAAGGAAATAGATAGAGTATGATGCCTTCGGGTGTCATGACAGGAATGAAGAATGTATTGCACATCTCGAAAAAACTGGTGAGGTGTGTATGCGGGTCTTCTCCTTACAAACCTCCAAATTGACCTGCGTTTTGTATCATTTGGAGCATAACAAGTTTAATCTCGAACTTGGCGTTTTCTTCCACTACTGTTCTTGTGATACCAGGTGAAAAATCATATAAGTTGGGTACCGCATAGTTCTTCATAAGAATATTGCGATCAGCAGCCAAGAAGACTGGGTCTTGCGGCGGCTGATTCATTCCTTGATTTACTTCGGGCCTGTCATTGTTGTTGTTTGCCATATCTCTATGACACCTATTAAGATTTTGGTATGCTCTCTTACGAAAGGTTCTCTAGATTTCTGGGTCGGCGTTGAATTCTGGATCCGTTCCGGTACTCATACACCGTAAGCTATTCTTCGCTTAAGCACACTGTACTCTAGAAACTTGTCTTGCACAATATCACAAAATATCAGCACTAAAGTCGTCAATCCCCGGCAAAAGTGCCAAAAACTTATTGTTGTGTGGAATGCCACCACAAAAATGATATGCGATGCCTTAATCACGCTACCCGATGATATATGCGATGCTACAAAATTCACTGTAGAATGCCAATAAATGCGTTCATATAGTTTATGCGTGTCACAAGTTTTCTTGTGATGAAACCAAGTATAATTCCACCACGAGTTTTTCAGAATGATCTGAGGTCGAACACGGGGATTTACGATGCTAGTACGGCAATGAAGTGTTATATGTGACCGTAAACAAATTAAGCTTGTGAGGTGCAGAAGAGTAAAATGCGGTGATAAATGAATAAACAGGTAAATAAGTCTGAAATTATGCAAGGTGTGTGTGAGAGAATGCGATGGCAAGTCTTGTGGATAGAATCAGAGTGAGAACGGGTTTGGGGAAAAGAATATCGCAAGTTTGTCAATCCTGTTGAGGATGCAACTAAGGTTCCGTCTTCCCTTGGCTTACACCTTTCGGTGATCGTCTGCGTCACCATATCTCTATGATGATCAGGGACGAACGTTTCCAAACGCAAGGTTATTTCTATCTCTAGAAATACTTCTTACTTTAGTTAATGCATTCTATCAATCTTCTTTCGAGAGGTGGATTAACATCTTCACTTCTGCTCTCGCAGGTGAAGAGGCCATTGAGCATACGTTAAATAAACTTAGCTGACTTCTTCAACATGGATTGACTTACTTGCTCAACCCTTCCCCCACACCCTGGAGGTTTAATGACTCATGGTGAGAGAAAGGGAAGATGAATGTGTTATCGTGAGTAGAGAGATGAAGATAAACATGGTAATGATATTACTTGGGAAAGATAAAGCGTTTGTTATAGAGATATGAATGAAAGACAGGAAATGAACAACAATTGATGAACGAAAAGTAAGAACAGTTGAGAGCAGTGTGTCAATGTCTTGGCACAAATCCCGATCAGAGTTGTTTGCTTGCCGGCATGATGGAGGAATGAAGTGGAGAACTTCCTTCTCAGGAGGGTTCTCGAGGGAAGAATGTTCCTTGCATAGAACTTCTTTTTCGTCTCTTTTTTTGTGTTTTTTTTTTCTTTTGTGCTGAGTGTTGCTGTTGCTATTTATAGACTTTAGCACCTCTTGCATCAGTGGTCCCACTCTGAAAAGTTAATTTTTCCTGTTGAGGCTTGGTGGGAATGTCCGCTCTGCTCCACGTTCAATTTGTCAGGTCGTACATCAGAAAAGTTGTACAATTTCAGAAATCCCCGAGAATGTGTTGATCTTTTTGCTCACGAGCAATCGTCCCATGCGGTGATACTTGTTACTTGTAAAACAAAGGTTTGAAAATCCTTTTTGCCATCGCAATGCGATCAGCGGGCGTGTTTCCGATATTTTTACAATCTTTGTGTTTCTAAGCCAATTTTACTATGTTTGATGCAACGTTTCCTTCCTATTGCCGCATATTCTAAGTAAGATGATATAAATAATTTGTATTTCTACCAGTTATCAATCACAAACTCGATCAGAGCTCAGTATAGAGGTCCGTCTCAGACTTCTTTTATATGCTCCAAGTCGTACACTAAGAGAATTGACAACTTGAGGATGCCTGTTTGTACTAACCCCCGAAGTTCCAGCGATTCGATGGAAATGGCAACCCAAAGCAACACACTTTATTGAAACATGTGAGAACATTAGAACCAGAGGAAATCTATTAGTCAAGCAGTTTGTTCGAACTCTGAAGGGAATTGCTTTTGACTGGTACACTGATCTGGAGCCCTAGGTAATTGACAGTTCAGAACAACTTGAAAAAGAGTTCCTGAACCACTTTTACAACACTAGGCGTACTGTTAGCATGATGGAGCTGAAGGACACCAAGCAACAAAAATAAGATTCGATCACTGACTACGTCAATCGATGGAGATCTCTAAGTCTTGACTGCAAAGACAAACTCATCGAATTTTCTGCTGGGAGATGTGCACCCAGGACATGCACTGGGGACTCCTTTACATTCTACAAGTGATAAAACCCCAAACGTTTGAAAAGTTGGCGACTCGTGCCTATGATATGGAGCTGAGTATCGCCAATTGGGGAACTAAAGATTTTTGGATCCCTGAAACAAAAAAAAGATAAGAAGAAAGCAAAATGCACCGAAAAGATTGTGAAAAGTACCACAAAAGAATCAATGGTTGTTAATGTGACCCCACTAAAATTTTCTTCCAAGGAAAAAAAGAACAAAGTTGAAAAGAATGATGATGGAGGCGAAAAACATCACCTGACGCTAAAAGAAAGACAGAAGAAGGTCTATCCGTTTCCTGATTTGGATGTTGTGAATATGCTTGAGTAACTATTGGAAAAGCACTTATTCAGCTGCCAAAATGGAAACGACTGAAACAAGTAGGAAAAGTGGATGATCCTAATTACTGCAAGTATCACAGGGTCATTAGCCACCCCGTCGAAAAAAGCTTTGTGTTGAAGGAGCTGATTCTAAGGTTGGCTCGTAAGAAGAAGTTTGAGCTGGATCTAGATGAATTAGCTCAAGCAAATCATGCTGCAGTCATATTGGCTCCAAGTGTTCCAACATATACTATGATTTATAAAGAAATAAAAAACTTGGTTCAGTTTGGGACCCTTGAACTGATAGTTGTTCGGTTTCAACAAGCAAACTCGAAAACAAATCTTAACAATAAATATGAGCATGTCGACGATGATGATTATTGGCTTTTTGGCCCTTAATCTAAATTAATTAATTAATCAATGTTTTGATGATAACAAACTCAATTTTTAATCACTGAAAACTTTAGTGTTTTAATATGTCCATAGCGTAGAGCTCGGAACAACGATTCCAACACCTCTTGAATTACTCAAATCAGAGCTAAAACGAAGACGATATGACCGAAATTAGTCTATAGAGAAAATACCGTGGTGGATGACGTGACATAACAGACCATTTGCATGTAGACATGTGGCAGCATATTGGTTGATTGGTGGATCATTAAGAGATTAATATATGATGGATTTTTGATTTTTTGATTGATTTTAAAAAAATGAAATTGAAAAGAAATTTAAAAGGAAAATAAATTTAATATTATTTTATGTTTGTGTCTAATGGCTAGTTTTTTTTTACACATGGTATGTTTTTTTTGGATTGACTTTTAAAAGAATGAATTTAAAAAGAAAATGAATTAAAAAGAAAATGAATTTAATATTATTTTATGTTTGTGTCTAACAGCTAGTTTTTGACACATGGTATGTTTTTTATTTTTTGGATTAATTTAAAAAAAAATGAATTTCAAAAGAAAAGGAATTTAATATTATCTTTTGTTTGTATCTAATGACTAGTTTAGTTTAAAATCTCCACCATTGATTTTTCTTTTCCAAAATCCAATGGTCCAAATTAATTGTGGTTTCTAAAATTTTTTTCCTTTCCATCTCTATATAAACCATCTTCCTCTCCAGATTTTGTATGAACAAATTTTACATTTCATATTCCTCCAAAACTCAAAAGTTTCCATTGTTGCTCTCTCTAAGCTCCTAGTTTTTTTTCTTTTCATCTTATTCTTGAGAGAGTGTTATTGTATTGTGAGGATAAATTTGTTGAGTGCTTAAACTTATAAATCCACTCTAGTGAGAGTTGTATTGTGTTCTTAAAAAATTCCAACATTTGTAATGGTTTGATCCTAAACCGTGGAAAGGATCGGGTTTGCTCTTAAACCTGTAAAAGGAGAGATGGTGTAACGGTTGGGCTTTAATCCGTGGAAAAAGTTGGAAAGATTTTATTCAAATTCCCAAGAGGCGCTTAGAGAGTGGAGTAGGTCGAGTTTGACCGAACCACTTTAAAAATTACGGTGTCTTCTTCTCTAACTCTTTCCTTTTTATTTTTGCAATTAATTTAAATAATTTATTATATGTTTTAGTTTGTTCTTATTTATTTGCTAAAATTTGATAGAATTAAATTATCACACTATTTGTCATCTTATTTGTTGCATAAATTGAATTTTTCTTATTATTTATAAAATGCGTATTAATTAGTTTAATTGGGTTAATTTAGAAAAAAAAAGTTTAATTAAACCCTATTCACCCCCCTCTAGGGTTTCCATATCGATCCAACAATTGGTATCAGAGTGGGTTGCTCCTCTTGAAATATTTATTTCTTGATAAACTTAATTGTTTTTGAGCTATGACAACTTTAGGTTTTATCCCTTTTACCGATAGTCAATCTATTACGAAGCCTCATTTCTTTAATGGTACTAATTATAGTTATTGGAAAAATAGAATGAGATTTTTCTTGCTTTCTATTGATTATGATTTATGGGATATTGTTGAGGAAGGTTTTAAAATTCCAACAAAAGATGTTGATGGTGTTAGCACTATAAAACCTAAGGAAGAATGGTCAATAAATGAAAAGAAAACATGGGCTCTTTAAATGCCAAAGCTATTAATTGCTTATTTTGTGCTTTGAATGAAGTTGAGTATAATAGAGTGTCTATTTGCAAAACCGCTAAAGAGATATGAGATAAAATTAGAAATTACTCATGAAGGAACTAGTCAAGTAAAAGAAACAAAGATTGACATGTTAGTTCATCAATATGAAATGTTTAAAATTGATGAAATGAAGCTATTTCCGATATGTTTATTAGATTTACTAACATCGTCAATGCTTTTAGAGAAGGACTTGGGAAAAAGTACTCAAATCTTGAGAAGATAAAGAAGCTATTGTGGTCTTTGCCTAAACAATGGGAGCCTAAAAGTCACCACCATTCAAGAGCAAAGGATCTCAAATCTCTCTCCATTGATGAACTCATGGGCTCGTTGTTGACCGCATGAGATAAAGATCAAGAAAAACATGGAGGATGAGAAGAAAAGAGAAGAAAAGAGGATAGCTTTAAAGACCATCTCTTTAGAAGTTGACTCCCAAGATGAAGATGACCTTGATGAAGATGATGTTGCCTATCTTTCACGTAAGTATAAGAACTTCATCAAGAGAAAGAAGAAATTCAAGAAGCATCTCTCAAACCAAAAAGAGTCAAAAGTGAAAGAGCAAAAAGGATGATGGTAATATGCTATGAATGCAAGAAGTCGGGTCATATTAGAACCGATTGTCCTTTTCTCAAATCATCCAAGAAATCCAAGAAGAAAGCAATGAAAGCTACTTGGGATGATAGCGATGAAAGCGAAAGTGAGAGTGATAATGAAGAAGTGGCAATTTTACTTCATGGCTCATAGTGACAAAGAGGATGAACAAAATGATGAGGTACTCACTAGAACCTCTTTCTTATTAATGAATTGTTTGAAGCTTTTTTGAAAAATATGCAAAATGATTTAGAAAAACTTAGTTCTAAGTATGTTGCGCTTAAAAAGAAATATAATATTTTATCTAGTAAAAATAAGTCCTTTACTTGAAGAAATTGCTTGCTAAAGAGAATGAGCATGATGCTATGCATATTGATGAAATGAATATCTCTTGTGACAAGCATGCTTTGATTGTGATGAGAAAAATTTCTTGCTTGACAAGTTAATTTCTTGAGCATGATAGTTGTGAAAAAAGATAATTTGATTAAATTACTCAAAGAAAAGAAATTTAGTGCTTTGCAAGACCTTGATAAGGCTAAATAATCTTATTAAAAAGTTGAAAAATAGGTGCTCAAGGATTAGACAAGATAAATTGAAGTAGGCAAGCCTTATTGGTGATAATAGAGGTTTTAGCTATATTGATGAATGTTCTACTCCTCCAGTTCTAAAACTATCTTTGTTAAAGCATCTCATAATATGCTTAAGCTTAATATGCCTAAAGGTTGTGTCTAAGCATGTTAAATCTAACTTTGTGCCTATATGTCATTATTGTGGTGTTAAAGTCATATTAGACCTATAGTGTTTTTAAATTGAAATATGCTCATACTACTTCTCCAAGAAGAAATTTTTCTCAAAGGGGTAAAGTTTCACAATGCTCTAAGGAATTATTTCTCCAAGAAAAGTAGAGTACATAAATTTGTTGTAAGAAGATAAATCTTTGCATATGTTGTTTATTTCTCATGTGGCAAGTTTGGACATACAACTTATTCTTGTTTACGTGTCTAAATCCAATACCTTAAATATCTATGCAAAATGAAATGGATTCCCAAGTTTGTCAATGCTAAACCATCTAGGACACAAACAAGTGTGGGGTACCAAAGAATCAAACTGAACATTTGTGTTTGTAGGTTTGTTGAAAAGCCTCGTAAGAAAAACAAGTGGTACTTGGATAGTTGGTTGCTCGAGGCACATGACGGGAGACCCATCCAAGTTTGTCTCTCTCTCCAAAAAGGAATGGAGATCTTGTAACCTTTTGGTGACAACAAGGAAAGATAAAATAATTGGGTAAAGGTAGAAATGAATCTTCTATTTTAATTGAAAAATGTACTTTTGGTTGATGGTTTGAAGCATGATTTACTTAGTATTTAGTCAATTGTGTGATAAAGACTTCAGAGTTGTGTTTGAATAAAAAGAATTGCATCATTGAAAATGCTAGTGATAGAAAAGTTATATTTGTTGGAAAAAGAGAATGAAAATTTTCTACTATTGATTTGAATATTGTCTCTATAATGATAAAATGTTTATCGGCTTTGCATAATGATTCTTGGTTATGGCATAGAAGACTAAGGACATGCTAACATGCACTTAATTTCAAATATTTCCAAGAATTCTTTGTTAGAGGGTCTTCCCAAATTTAATTTGAAAAAGACAAAAGTTTGTGATGCTTGTCAAATGGTTAATCAAATCTAAAAATGTAATCTCTACAACTAGACCCCTTCAACTATTACACATGGACTTATTTGACCCTTCTAGAATTGCTAGTTTTGAGGGAACTATTATGCCTTTGTGATAGTTGATGATTTTCAAGATTTTACTTGGGTTTTGATGCTAAAACATAAGGATGATGCTTTGAAAAGCTTTTCTAGTTTTGCAAAAAGAGTTCAAAAATGAAAAAGGTTTTTTGATTTCTAAAATTAGGAGTGATCATGGAGGAGAATTTGATAGCAATGCTTTTGAAATTTTTTTGTGAAGAAAATGGTTTTTCTCATAATTTCTCCGCTCCAAGAACTCCTCAACAAAACGGTGTAGTTGAAAGGAAAAATCGTACTTTTGCAAGAATTTGCTAGATCAATGTTGCATGAGTATGGTTTACCTACATACTTTTGGACGGAAACCGTTAACACCGCTTTTTATGTTTTAAATAGAGTTTTAATTTAGACTTTCTTTGGATAAAACTCCTTATGAACTTTGGCTAACAAAATTCCAAATATTTGGGTATTCAAGTTTTTGGTTGCAAATGTTTTATTTTGAATAACAAAAGAAAAACTTAGAAAATTTGATTCTAAGACGGATGTTGGTAATTTTCCTTGGCTATTCCTCTACTAATAAGCTTATAGAGTTTTCAATAAAAGAACTTTAGTAATTGAGGAATCTATGCATATAGTATTTGATGAATCTTGCAATGTTTATTTCTAATGAGCCTATTTTATAGTGATGTTTTAGAAGGAAATTTTGGAGATTTTCTTGTTAGTGACAAAGGCAAGGAAATTGTTTCAAGTAACCAAGAGGTGAGCTTAATCGAAAGAATGAAGTTGGTTCTTCATCCATGCCTAAAGAGTGAGGTATGCTCCTTCCCATCCCAAATAATTAATTATTGGTGATGCCGAACAAGGTGTAAAAACTCGTTCCTCTCTTAATGTGTTTAATAATCTTGCTTTTGTTTCTCAAAATTGAACAAAAAAGTTTTAAAGATGCCAAAAATGATGATTTTGATTTTAGCTATGCAAGAAGAATTAAATCAATTTGAAAGGAATAAAGTTTGGGAGTTAGTCCCTAGGCCTCTCATGCTTTCTATAATTGGAACTAAATGGGTCTTTAGAAATAAAATGGATGAAAATGGAAATATCATTAGAAATAAAGCTAGACTTGTAACTCAAAGTTTTTTGTCAAGAGGAAGGAATAGATGATGGAAAACTTTTGCACCCGTTGCTAGATTAGAAGCTATTAGAATATTTCTGCTTTTGCTTCTTATAATAATTTCATTTTGTATCAAATGAATGTGAACAGTGCATTTTTTAAATGGTTATATCATGGAGGAAGTTTATGTAGAACAACTCCAAGGTTTGAAAGTTTTGATTTTCCTAATCATGTCTATAATTTGAAAAAGGCTCTTTATAGCTTAAAACATGCTCCAAGAGCTTGGTATGATAGACTTAGTAATTTCTTGCTTGAGAATGGATTTAATGGGTAAAATTGAATATTACTCTTTTTATTAAGACAAAGAAAATTATATGCTTTTAGTACAAATATAATGTGGATGATATTATTTTTGGTTCTACTAATCCATCTTTGTGTGAAGAATTTTCTAAGTGTATGCATAGTGAATTTGAGATGAGTATGATGGGAGAACTTAGTCTTCTTTTGGACTCCAAATCAAACAACTCAAGGATGGTATTTTTCATAAGTAAGAAAAATACACAAGGGATTTTGCTCAAAAGGTTCAAATTCAATGAAGGTAAATTGCAAAAAACTCCTATGAGCACATCTACTAAGCTTGACAAGGATGAAAAAGGTAAGTGTGTGGATATAAAAACTTATAGAGGTATGATTGGATCTTTACTTTATTTAACTGCTAGTAGACCCGATATTATGTTTAGTGTATGTCTTTGTGCTAGATTTCAATCTTGTACTAAGGATCACATTTACATGCCGTAAAAGATTTTTTAAATATTTGCTTGGTACTATTGATTTAGACTTATGGTATCCTAGAATGTTGAATTTATTTTGGTAGGATATTCTGATGCGGATTTTGCGGGTAGTTTACTTGACCGTAAGAGTACTAGTGGAACTTGTCAATTTCTTGATAGTTTCTAGTTTCTTGGTTTAGTAAAAGTAAAATTCGGTTGCCTTATCAACCATCGAAGTGGAATATATTGCAGTTGCTAGTTGTTGTGCTCAAATTCTTTGGATGAAACAAACTCTTTGTGATTTTGAATTAAAGTTTGATAATGTGTTTATATTTTGTGATAATACTAGTGCTATTAATTTGACTAAAAATCCTATACACTCATTCTAACAGAGACTAAGCATATTGATATTAGACATCACTTTATTAGAGAGCATGTGCAAAATGATAATATTACTCTTGAATTTGTAGGCTCTAATAATCAATTAGCGGATATTTTTACCAAACCTTGATGAAGGAGAAAACTTTTGCAAAAATAAGCTTGAGCTCGGTATTATTCATTGTGATGCCTTCTTGATTTTATAATTTTACTTGTTAAATCTCTTTAGAAGGCATTTTGATAGGGAGAGATATGGAAAGCATGTGTTAATATTCTTAGGGGGAGTTGTGCTAAATTTATGTTCATGTTTTTAAGGGAACATTTATGTAGTTCTAAAATTTTTCTTAATTATTCTTTTTGTTGATTCCAAAGGGGGAGAAGTTTAAGAAAATATGCTATAAATTTGTTTATGATTTTGATTGTATTAATTAGGGGAGAATTTTATTTTTTGAGTGAATTTCAAGAATGATCTTTATGGTGATATGTTGAATTTTATTATGTGTTACATATGTGTACATGTATTTCAAGCTATTTTTCTTGAATGGTTTGTCATCATAAAAAAGGGGGAGATTGTGTGGCTTTTTGGCCCTTAATCTCATATTAATAATATTAATTATTCAATGTTTTGATGATAACAAACTCAATTTTAATTACTGAAAACTTTAGTGTTTTAATATGTCCATATTGTAGAGCTCGGAACAATGATTCCAACACCTTTTGAATCACTCAAATCGGAGCTAAAACGAAGACGATATGACTGAAACAAGTCTATAGAGAAATACCGTGGTGGATGATGTGACATAACCAGACCATTTGCATGTAGACATGTGGCAGCATATTGGTTGATTGGTGGATCATTAAGAGATTAATATATGATGGATTTTTTTTATTTTTGATTGATTTTAAAAAATGAAATTAAAAAAAAATTTTAAAAGGAAAATGAATTTAATATTATTTTATGTTTGGTCTAACGGCTAGTTTTTTTACAGATGGTATGTTTTTTTTGGATTGACTTTTAAAAGAATGAATTTAAAAAGAAAATGAATTAAAAGAAAATGAATTTAATATCATTTTATGTTTGTGTCTAACGGCTAGTTTTTGACACATGGTATGTTTTTTATTTTTTGGATTAATTTTAAAAGAAAATGAATTTCAAAAAAGAAAAGGAATTTAATATTTATTTTTTTGTATCTAACGATTAGTTTAGTTTAAAATCTCTCACATTGATTTTTCTTTTCCAAAATCCAATGGTCCAAATTAATTGTGGTTTCAAGACTGGCCCAAACTGATCTGACAGCTTGACCCTTTTGCCTTCTTCTTAGTTTCCAGCCCGATCCTTTGATCTTTTCTCCCGTTAGCCCTACCCTGAAAACTAGACTCTCAGAGCTTTCAAGCGGCTTTTGAAATCACTCCAAACACACGAGTAAATTGGGGAGAACTCCTCGTCCCAAGTCGATGCGTCCTCTTCAGACCTCACTGTCCAATGCGTCCTCTATGACTTACGCATGGATTTGGCCAACGCAAGATTTGCTCAACTCTCCCATTCTTTTTACTGTATTTCTGAATTAGATCTAAAAATGAAGTCTTTTTGGCCCTATTAATAGGCGTCCAAACCTTCTCCAGAGTTGACACCATCTACTTGGCTGCATGGCCAAGTGTCTCCTTCTCACCCCATCAACGCAATGCTGTGATCATCGCAAGCTATGTGTCTTCCTCCCACGTTGCCAATGCATGAGCCTCCAATCTGATGCCACCACCTCAAATCCTTAAGGCTTAAGGCTTTCCTTCCAAGTAGACACAATGGTTTTGATGATGTTCTCAGCGCTGATGTCATTCTTTGTATGCGTCCAACTTTTGGATGTTCAACACATAACCATACTCAATGTATAGCCTATCATCAATGCATAGCAAGCCAATTCACTCTCATTACAATTCAACTTAGCCATCGCAAGAAGCTAACCATCACCAACGCATTAGAGTGACAGTCCATCCTCGACGCGTAGCTCACTAGGTAGCATCGCACGCTTGCTTGGCTTGGGTGCATGGTGCTGGCCACCAACGCATAGGCGGCTGCATAGGCTGGTTGCTCGACGCATGGGCGCACTAGCTGCTCGACGCATTGGGCGGTGCTTGGCCGGGTGCTTCGGCGCATAGGCGTGCGGCTTCGATGCATGGGCGTCAGCATATGCTGGTCATCGCTCGCTCGGCTGTATGGGCTACACGCTTGACTCCATGGCAGGGCACTTTGACGCACGACATGACTACTCGGCAGGGCACTCAACGCATGGGCGTGCCCACTCGGCGCATTGGCAGGGCGTCCGGCCGAGGCTGCTCAACACATGGCATGGACGCTGGCCAAGGCTGCTCGACACATGGACTGCCTTTCCATGCATGCCTCGCCTATGTGCCTTCCAATGCATTATCTCCTTTTTCCTTCTTCAACCGCATGCCTTCACCAACCACTCTTCCAACGCATCAACACCACCCTTCCAACGCATCAACACACAAAATTTATACTTAGCCAAATTTTCAATTTTTTCCCAAAAGTTAAACTTCCAAATTTCCTCTGCTAATTTTCCACTCTTTTCTCTACCATTCACACTAGTTTCTACATCAACCTACTCACCACACTGATCTCAATAGGAAATATACTCAAGTAGAGAAATTAGGATTCGGGGTTCACAATATTAATTAGTTTAATTGGGTTAATTTAGAAAAAAAAGTTTAATTAAACCCTATTCACCCCCTCTAGGGTTTCCACATTGATCCAACAATGATAACAATGAAGGAAATCACAAACAGAGATCTCCATGAGCAGCGGAAGTGGATCGTTCCAAATTCCATTCGAATGAACACATACAATTTCAGTCTGAACGAAAAGTAACAAGTTATGCATCAATAGAAATTATAGCATGCTACAATAGATTCAAGAGATATAGTATACGTACCTTTGAAGAACCATTCTTCAAGAATCCCTCGATCAATATCCAATGCGTTCAATGAAGTACTCGAACGCAACGACCAGAACAACCAACAGCACGAACACGAACACAACGATCGTCTGAATGCTCCTTGAACCCAATCGAGTCCAACTCGATTCACGAACCGAGTAGGGACACCACCACAAGTGTTACCTTGGTATTCTCGGTGTGAGAATCCAGGAGTTGTGGGCTCTGTATGATCTTAGTTTGAGGAAGACTGAAGGTATGTGATCGAGTAGATGATTGAGTAAGTGGGAGATATGAACACTATCTAACGCATAGACGATGTACTCGATTGTTTAGAAAATCCAAGCCTATAGACTTTGCTACTCGATCGTGTAGCAACGATTAGCTGATTAACTATCATATAGTCAACTATAAGCTATCGTGTAGACTCTCAATGACTATCGCTTAGTAAAAACAAATTTCACTTAATACCCCTTTTCCGTGAGAATTATCCGAATGGATCAACCCTTAATTTTGGAAAATAATTTTCCTTTTATCTCACGGTTACCATAAAACTTCCAATAACCTCCCATTCAAATAATTATTAGAGAAAAAGAAATTAATTATCATATAATCAATGTATTATAAATAAATATGATAACCAACTTATCATATTATATTGATAACCTATAGTTGTAATATTTCATCATATGAAACATATATATCATAGTTCCTTTTCTATTTTATGGTACTTAATATAAATCATATTTATATTAATTTCTCCAATTAATGTACTTAATACAATTGAATATCTTCTTGTTAATTTGAACACATCAAATCAATCCAAAATTTGAGTCTCAACTTGAACCCATTGAGCTACCAATGAGACCTTATAGACCTGTAGCTTGAAGCTCCAATGGTACGTGAATAACTGACTGAACTCTTTAGTCATGAGATCCACCATTCGTTAACTGCCAGGCACTCCACTAAAGATCGATAGCTGCACTCTTCTCACTACAGATATATTTCTGTGTCCATATAACTAATCAACAGTGCGATAACCCTTCACAAATCGCTCGTAAGTACAGCTGGGTCAATTTACCATTTTCCCTTGTAGTTACATCTAACTCCTTAAGTACCACTGTTCCTCTAATGAACAATAAGTCATAATCCCACTATGATTAAGTCCTCTCTTCCAAAGAAAGGGCGTGGCCACTATGTTCAAGATTCGGAATCAGCCCTTAAGGGAGCAATTTATCTACTTACCCATACTTCGGGGAATGAGTGAATTCTGTCTTGTGTAATTGAGTTCCCAGCTCCCCAATCAGATGAATCCCCAAAAAGGTAAGCTTGTTGAGTTGGAAATCTGGCCACTCTCACCCATACTAATAAAAAGACCACCCTTATAGGCAAGAGTTCTCAAAACACTCAGGATTAAATCATGTCACCTATGGTCATTTTAGTGAAATTTAAGTCTCAATTATCAATGACGTTATATAAAAAGACTAATCATCTCGTGGTCTGGTCTTATACAAACTCTTTGTATAGGACACCCCCACTCACATGTCTCCACATGAATGGTTAGGATCAGACCATTTGTAGTATTTTACAAAAAGCGATCCGTATCCGTAGTGTCACCAAGATAAGGTATCCCTCCTTTATCCTTATACTACATACCATTTAGGTTATTACTTAAGGCATGATCCACTTGTATGTCTCACATACATGCTTAAGTTTATATAAAATAACCACGGATCTTAGTTTATTGGATATGAGTAAATGCAAATAAAATAAGACTTATTTTATTAATAATAATGTGTACAAAACGTTTACAAACCACGAGATTCCGAAAGAATTAGGACATCAATCTCAATAATCTCCCACTTATCCTAATGCCTCGGGAGGCTAATGTACAATACATAAAACAATACAATATACAATAAACTAGGGCATACTCTATACCCTAGTATCATCTCACACTTGCCCTAGACAAGGTACCACATGTTCCGTAGACCCAAACTCTCCAGATGACCCTCGAACACTTTAGCCGTGAGAGCCTTTGTAAACAGATCAACAACGTTGTGCTCCAACGTGATCTTCATGACTATCACATCACCGCGATGCACAATTTCCCTGATCAAATGATACTTCCGTTCAATATGCTTGCCTCTACGATGACTCTAAGGTTCCTTTGAATTTGCCACAGTCCCGCTGTTATCACAATAGAGTGTGATCGACAAAGATATATTTGGAACAACTTCCAAATCTCTAAGGAACTTCCTTAGCCAAACAACCTCTTTAGTGTTGGGATTGGTGTCCTAATTCTCTCGGAGTCTCGTTGTTTTGTAAAGATACACATTGTTTGATGAATAAAATAATTGTTATTTAATTATGACTTTTACTCATATCCAATAAACAAAGCTCCATGGTTATCTTATGTGAACTTAAGCATGTATATGTGATATGCAAGTGGATCATGCCTTAACTGATAACCTAAATAGGTGTGTAGTATAAAGATTAAGGTGGGATACCTGATCCTGGTGACACTACGGATACGACCCGCTTTGTAAAGGTTTACAAGTTTGTAAACTACTACAGATGGTAAATCCTAACCATTCATGTGGAGATGTGCGAGCGGAGGTGTTCTATACAAAGAGTTTGTATAAGACCGGACCACGAGATGAATAGACTCTATACATAATGCTGTTGATACTAGAGACTTACATCTCACCTAAACTACCATAGGTGACACGACCTCAATCCTGAGTGTTTTGGGAACTCTTGCCTTTGAGGGCGGTCCTTTGATTAGTATGGGTGAGAGTGGCTAGATTTGCCAACTCAACATGCCTATCTTTTTGGGGACTTGTCTGATCTGGGAGCTGGGAACTCAATCCACATGATGGAATTCACTTCTATCCCGAAGCAGGGATAAGTAAAGAGACTACTCCCTTAAGGGCTGATTCCAGGGCTTGAACATAGTGGCCACAACTTATCTTTGGAAGAGAGGACTCAGTCATATTGAGACTATGACTTATGTTCATTAGAGGGATCAATGGTACTTAAGGAGTTAGATGTAACGACAGGGGCATAACGGTTATTGGCCCAGTTGTACTTACGAGCGATCTGTGAAGGGTTGTCTCACTTCTGATTAGTTAAGATGGACACATAATATATCTGTGGTAAGGAGAGTTCAGTTGTCGGTCTTTAGTGGAGTGCCTGACAGTTAACGGATGGTGGATCTCATGACTAAAGAGTTTAGTCAGTTATTCGCATATCGTTGGAGCTTCGAGCTGTAGGTTCATAAGGTCCCCTTGGTAGCTCAATGGATTCAGTTGAGGATTAGTTCTTGGTGTTGATTTGAAATATTCAAATTGACAAGAGGTAATTTGATTGTATATGATATGGTCGGTATGATGTATGAGATACATCTAGTAAAGGATTAATGTAAATGAGATTTACATTAAGTACCATGGAATAGAAAAAGAACTATGGTTTATATGTTTCATGAGATGAAATATTAAAACTATAGGCTATAAATATAGTATGATAAGTTGGTTATCATTTATATTTATAATAATATTAATTATTGGATAATTAAATCTTTTTCTCTAATAACCAATTGAGTGGGAGGTTACTGGTGGTTCATGGTAACCGTGAGATAAAAGAAAAATTGTTTTCCTAATTTTAGTAAGTTTTTTTTTGTCAAAATTGATTTGAGATTTTCTCTCTCGGAAAAAGAATCTCACGGAAGTTGTCAGGTAAACACGGATTTACTATGCGACAGCTTGATAAAAGGTAAACGATCGTGTAGTGTTTGTAAGCGACAGACACGGAACTAAGTGATAAGCTAAACGATCTTTTAGCTTTTGCTAGATGATCGCTTAACTTTTGCTAGACGATCACTTAGCTTTTGCTAAATGATTGGGCATCAACCTATACGATAGGTTTAGTCATCTCTCAGTTGCTCAATCGTTTAACGATTGGTGTTTCCTCCATTCTTCTGCCTCAAACCAAGTCCACACAGAGCCCACCCTCTGGATTCTCACACTGAGAATACCAAGGTAGCCTTCTTGGTGGTGTCATACTCAACTCGACGCCGTCAAGGTTCTGTGGAGGTGATCAAGGCGATCACTGAGGACGAGTGCACGGTGTTCGTGCTGTGTAGCGGTCATATTGTTCGAGCGTTCGAGGTTGTTGTGTTCGAGCGTTTGTGATCAAGGAGCGTGGAGACGAGTCTACAAATGTTCGTAGCATTTCTCTTCTTGATCATTTGTAGTTTCATGCTGTAATTTCTATATTGATTGCATAACTGTTTGTTTCTAGTTTTGACTGTAATTTTTAATGTTCATACATGATTGTAATTTGGAATGATCTATTCTGCTGCTCATGGAAATCCTCGTGATCGATGTCCTTCATTTAGCAGCTTCATAAGCGGCTACTGATAACTTATAGAAATACAAGTTATTTTTGCTCTTAAGTAGGAACAACTAAGGATTTTAATGATAAATTCTCCTTATTTTTAGAAGAAATGCAAGAATTACTCAAACATTAGCAAACTCATGCAAAAGAAGTTTTATTACTAGATACTGTGGCACTAACGCGTTATATTGCAGGATTTCAACAAGAAGCTAACGCATGAGTAAGAAGTGTCATAGGCAAAAGTTCTAATGCATGGGCCATGCGTCGGAGGGAATTTAACGCAGAGAAGATTCATTGATGAAAGCTGTTTGTGTCAAATCACCACTTGCAAGTATGGGCACCTGCAGCAGGTAGCGTCTGAAAAAGCTTCTGAGTGTCAGGCGGCTGACCAGGGCATGGACTTTAATGCTGCCCATCACCAAGTTGGAGATGACCAACGCCTATAAATAGATGAAAGCCCTCCAGAGTTCATAATACACAGAAATTTTCAAGATTCTTACTCTCACAATTAGCGTAGTCATAGTTTAGATCTTTAGAAGTTGTGTTGTGATGCCAAGACAATCAGAAAGGTTGAGAACCACCATAACTGCCGGTCAAGCAGCGGAGGAAGCTGAGCTTGAGAAAGACACTTTGTCTAATTCCTATACAAGTGATTGTACACAACTAGAATTGAGCCAAAGAGATACAAGAGGTTGTACTATTCGACTTGACTCAGTTCTTTTCATCTCATTTATCGCTTTCATTTCATCTGATTTAATATTGCTTTTTGTAAAGACAATTACTTCTTTATAAATTCATATATTTGATCCATCACACTTTGCCATTGTTTATTTCTTGTTTATGTTGAATGCATTTATACTTTATGCAACATTTCATTTCAACGCTTAAGCCAACTTGATCAATTGGTAAAAACATCCTTAGCTTAGATTATTCGAAAGAGTAAATAAGCCGCATCAAGTAGAACGCCTAGTATATCTAGAGATAGACTTACTGGTGTTTATTGCTTTCTGCATTCGACACATGCATCCTAGAGATAGGTTTTGTATGTTATTCGCATTGAGAAGTGCCGAATAAGAGTCTAACGCATAAGCAAAGATAAGCAAGCCATCTCATCCACATCACATTTTGGTTTGTTTACATTCATCTTAGATCGACGCATACCACTTACATTGAAATCCATTCTCGCATGATCCATCATTCACTACTCAACTCTTTTGTATCTTCTTGCCCAAGCACAACACTTTTGTGTAAATAACACATTTTTCTCATACATTTAGGAAACCCCTACAATAGTTACAACGCAAGGTCTGCGTTAGCTTAACTGAATCCCTGCGTTCGACCCTGGACTTACAGGAACCTAAATTGGATTTATACTTGGGTCTGATTTAGGAAAACTTGAACGTCAATAGAAGGAGTGTTGTGCATTCTGTTGCACATCTCTAACACACCAACGCGTTACAAATACATAAACACATCAAAGCATCAACGCATCATTTATACTTAGAACTTATTTTTCCAATTTATTTTATACAATACACTTCCAGCTCGAATCACAATAGCAACGAATAGCTGCGTATTTAGTTTCCATAGTGGAGTCCACGATGCTTCCTTGCTTGATGCTTCGCTAAACTACAACCCCTCCATTTAGAGTGAACACTGACCCTAATTTTGATTTCCGAGAATGTTTATCAGTCTGAAAGTCATATTTTATGTATCCTGTAAGGATCAAATCCTCATCTCCATACTCGAACATATAGTCTCTCGTTCTCCAAAGATACTTGAGAATCGTTTTGACCACTGTCCAGTGATCTAATCCTGGATTGGGCTGATATCGGCTGAAAATCTCTACTGCATAGAAAATGTCAGGTCTAGAACATAACATTGTATACATAAGGCTTCCAACACCCGAAGTATAGTGAATCCATCTCATTTCCTCAACCTCTTGAGGTGTTTTAGGACACTGTTCTTTAGACAAAATAATTCCATGCCTAAAGGATAATAAACCCCTCTTGGAATTCTACATCGAGTACCTGATCAACATTTTTTCAATGTACGATGCCTGAGACAAGGCCAACCTCTTGTTTTTACGATCCCAAATGGTTTGGATCCCTAGAACATAATGCCTCTCCCAAAATTTTCATTTGGAATTGGGCAGCTAGCCACTTCTTAATATTAGTAAAAAAACCTACATCATTCTCAATGAGTAGGATATCATCCACATATAGGACCAGGAAAGCTACTGAGCTGTTGATGATTTTCTTGTAAACACAAGGCTCATCAACATTTTGATCAAAGCCAAACGATTTGATCGCACTATCAAATCTAATGTTGCACAATTTAGATGTTGTTTCAGCCCATAAATGAACCTATTAAGATTGCAAATTCTTTGCTCTTGATCTGGAACGATGAAAGCCTCTTGTTGAGCCATGTAGATGGTCTCCTAAAGATTACCATTCAGAAAGGCAGTCTTGATGTCCATTTTCCATATCTCATAATCATAAAATGTGGCTATGGACAGGAATATCCTGATAGACTTCCACATGACAACAAGTGGAAAAGTTTCCTCATAGTCTACTCCCTCGACCTGGATATAACCTTTTGCCACGAGTCTAGCCTTAAAGGTCTGTATCTTTCCATCTACACCTCGTTTTCTCTTGTAGATCCACTTACACCCTATAGGTTTTACCTCATCAGGCTGATCCACAAGCTCTCAGACATAATTGAAGTACATAGACTCCATTTCCTGATTCATGGCTTTAATCCACTCATCTTTGTCAACATCCTCCATTGCTTTCTTATTAGAAAATGAGTCCTCAACTCCATCATCAGACATGATGTTTTGGGCTTCAGTCAAACTCATGTAGTGTTCCAGTGGGTTCGCAACCCTCCCACTACGTCAAGGCAGTCTCAACTCTTGATATGGTTGATTAGATGAATCGACATCAACAACTCTTGTTGAACTCTCAGTAGTCTCGCTAAAAATCTCATGTAAAATAAGCTTGCTTCGTGGTTTATGATCTCTGATGTGGTCTTCTTCTAAGAAGATAACATTTGTTGACACAAACACTTTATTCTCACCTGGATCATAGAAGTATCCACCCCTCGTTTCTTTGGGGTAGCCTCCAAAGAGGCAAACTTTTGAACGTGGTTCCAACTTTTTAGGGTTAGCCACAAGCACGTGGATCGAACATCTTTAAATGCTGAAGTGGCGTAAACTACCTTTACAGCCTCTCCACAGATCAAAAGGAATTTCAGAAACACTATTCGAGGGAACGTTGTTCAAAATTTAACATGTAGTCTCCACTATAAATCTCCAAAATGAGTCTGGAAGATGAGCATAACTCATCATAGATCGAACCATGTCCAACAAGGTTCTGTTTCTCCTTTTTGATATACCAATGTACTGAGGTGCACTTGAGGCCGAGAGTTGGGACGTGATTCCATGTTCTATCATAAAGTTTTGGAATTCGAGGTCCATATATTCTCCACCACGATCAGATCGTAGTGTTTTTTCTTCTTATCTAAAATTTTTCAACTTCAGCCTTATACTCCTTGAATTTGTCAAGGGCGTCAGACTTACGTTGCATTAGGTATAGACACCCGTATCTTGAATAATCATCTATGAAAGAGATGAAATATTCATACCCACCTCGAGCTCGAACACTCATCGGACCACAGAGGTCTGAATGTATAAGCTCCAAGGTTTCCTTGGCTCTATAACCTTTTTCAATAAAAGGTCGTTTGGTCATCTTGCCTTCAAGGCATGATTCACATACTGACAAGGAGTTTTCTTCTAAAGTCTTTAGAAGTCCAAATTTCATCAACTTCTCAATCCTATTGAGGTTGATATGACCTAATCTTAGACACCAAAGATGGATGTTTTTCTTAGGAGAAACCTTTGTTCTTTTTGTAGTTGTTGTTTTGAACATTTCAGTATTAAGCAAGTCTTTTATGACTAGCGACCTTAGTACATACAAGTTACTTTCCATTGAACCAAAACCAATCTCCATACTATTCTTGAAAAAAAGAAACACTTTACTCTCAGAAAAGGAGACGGTATAACCTTGTTCAATCAGACAAGAAACCGAGATTAAGTTCCTCTTGATATGAGGAACTATAAAAACATTATCCAGTAACAAATAACGTTTCTTGTCCAAAAGTAACTTTAGCCTACCTACAGCAACAGTTGAAACAACCTCATCAGTGCCGACTCGAAGAGTTAACTCTCCATCTTCCAACATTTTTCAGGAACTAAATCCTTGGTAGGAAGAACTTACGTGATTAGTAGCACCTGAATCAAGTATCCAAGCAGAATCATCATTCTCTACCAAACACGTCTCCAAGACAAGTTAATCACATTTACTGTCTTTAGAATTCTTCCTCTTCTGGAGAGTAGTGGGATCAGTATTAGAACCTAAATAAGCTCCAAGTTCTATTTTAGAGAACAAGTCTCATCGATGAACTTCTTCAGAGTCAATAACAATTGCTTTCTCTTTTAGTCCTTTGACATTCAAGATAGACTGGAGGCTATCTTGAGAACTGACACTACTGGTTTCTTTGTCATCCATCCCTTTATGCTTAAAAAGTGAGAACCGACGTGCAAACAATTCTTGCGATGAGTCCATGATTTTACGTGCAATGACCATGTTCTCAATCCTTTTGGCAAATGCATCAGGTATATGCTAGCCAAAATGTGAAGTCGGGCCATCAAATTAGCCTTCATCAACACCTCATATGCATTACGAACATTTTGCGGTGCATCAAGGGTCGGGACTTGAGTATACTCCTTAACCATGAAAACTCGAGGTTGTTTACCACAAAATATGTTTTAAGAGACTCTTTCCAATTATGTAATCGGTCAAATTAAAAGAGGCAACTAACGGAAAATCATACATGTTGCTGAAAAAACAAACACATTGATCTACATTAGATTTTAGCAAATACTCTTTAAAAACAAAATCCAATATGGTTTAGCAAAACTTAAATGAACGCCATATGACATCTAGTTTTGTAATGACACTTTAGTAGTTTAGGACAAAAGCCACTGAAGGGTAGTAAATTTATCCCTCATCTGAATTGAGATACTTTCAACCAGTCATTAATACCAGAACAACTCTTGCTCCTATAACGACTAGCCATCATTGATTTGGTCAAGAAATCATTAACTTGCTTAACAATTTCCCGCAAGTGTGACCCTTCATTTTAGATCCTAGAGTTCCACCCCAAGCAGCCAATCAGAAGGGAAAAAACCCCATTGGGGAAAGACTAAAGTGACCCTATCTATTTATGGAGTTTACCTTGATATTGACCAACCGCACAAAACCATCTGAAGGGGGACGCTCTCAAGGTGTCACAAGGTCGTGCAAGAAGATCTCACAGCCAATGAAGGAGTCCGCAGGACATGTTGACACATATCCTTCATCCACTTACTATAAACACTCTCTCCATCCACCTTGATATTGACTCATGTAAACACCATCTGAAGGGGGATACTCCCAGCACCACGAGGCCAAGCATGAATCTCACGACGTGAACATTCAGGGAGAAACGTGAGTGAAATGGATATATCATATACATCTTTTCCTCCCACTGAGTATTTTATAGCCTAGGGTTTAGTTTACTTAGAAAAAACACGGCTAAGGATTTTAACTAAGTGACTTTTTAGGTTTGCCCAAAAGTAACTCTTACTTTGGAAAGTTGAACAATTTTTTATCATCATTCATTAAACTCTTTAACGAAGTATTTGATCAACTGTTGCAGACTTGTAGCAAATCTATCTAATTCACCTTTCTAGATAGGTTCCCAGATAGGGGTGCTCCATTTTCGTTAGCTTAAATACCCCAACCTAGTCAGAACAAGCCCTAGACAAAAGGTCTCTTATAGATAGATTTAATAAAATTTAATCTTTTATGTAAACCAATTTAATCCTATTAAACTGATTTAAAAGATTAAACTTAGATATCTAATCTCATTAGAACCATGAACTTAGGTCTATCTCAATTCAATTTTAAAACCCTTTTAAAACATGAGTTCACCTAAGTTCGCATGCAACTTTTTCTTATTGATTTTAGTTCTAATTTCCATTATAACATTTATAACAGGAAACAACTAAAACCAACCACAACGCGAAGCAATACACACAAGGCATTCATAACTCTTATAAATAGGCCTAAATGTCATGCTCCATGCATTGTTCATTCATTACTACTGGTATATAACTCTTATATAACAAAGCAATGAAACAAGCATACATGCTCTCATACCCCCTTATATTATAACTCCTATAATATAAAGATGATGCATGAATATGCTTAATGCATGCATAAATATAACTCTTATATTTCATGATGCATGCGTATGCTTTCTTGTAATTTCATCATGCCAATTATAATATTTAACACTTATAATATATGATGCATGAATAAAATGAATAACCTAAGGTGGGTTTTAAATCTATATGTCATAATATGGCATATGAACAAACATACATATCATGTGCAATAAATAAAAGTTGATGAACCAGGATAATTAGCCTCGAATCCTCAAAAAAAAAAAAAAAAAAACAAAGCTAACTATTACAAAGAGCAATGAGTCTCTGTTTCAAACAGGCGAACCAAGTCTTGAACTGTCTAGGTGAAGATCACGTCTCTTTGATTATGTAACAAATCCTTGTGATTGTTTAGCAACGCTGTATGAGCATAAATGATCATTTAGCAACGATCGTGTACCTTTGACTAGGCGATGAAGCATGAAGACCACACAATTGTGCAGCGCACATCGTGCAATGCAAGCCTTAAACGATCAAGTAGACAATGACAATGCGGTGAAGCATAATCGTCTAAACGATCACTGAGAAAGCGTCAAGGTACCGTATACTGCGTGATTGTATAGTCAGTGACTATGCGATGAGGAATGCCGAACTACAAGATCGTTTAGGGCACGCACCTTACATTAAACGGCGAGCATCAAATACTCTATGCTATCGTTTACCTCAAGCATCCATGTGATCGAGTGGCCAACACTACATGATAGAGTAAACTCTTTACCCCATCATTTTGAAGGATCTCTTACCCAAGAGTTCCATGAGCATGTTCAGATCGCTCCAATCTCACAGTGACTAAAATACAACAATATACATTCAAACGCACAGTTATGCAAACAAATTTTAATTAATGACATGCTATGAACAAGATATAATAAGGGAGAGAGTGCCATACCAGTTGAAGATAATCTTCAATCTTTGGAACTCAACGCAGCGCACACCTCCACGCGATCTACCAACACCCAGCAGCAACGTCAACTACAGCAGCATGAACACGAACGCGGTGGGGACGACACCACCAGAAAAGAGCCCCAAGTATTCTCGGAGTGAAAACCCAAAGAGTGGTCTTTGGTGAATTTGGTAGAGGAAGGAGGAAGCACGAATCTGTAGGTGATAAGCAAGTGGGAGGGAAAAAGGCGCTATCGCATAACACGATGCTTATCATTTAGGAGACACTACACGATCATGTAGTTTTTACTGAACGATCGTTTTAAAAAAGGTATAGGATCATTTAGCAAACACGATACACTATATGATCATTTAGATAAGCTATCCGATCGTGTAGGAACAAGTGTGTGATCATTTAGGCGTGATGTGGACGATCGTTTAGGCGGAGAGGAACTATCGTATAGGCTCTCGATTTTCTTAAGCGATTGTTTTATTTTCACCAACGCGCGCTTCACTTTTTCTTTTGGACCACGATTCAAAATG
>NC_052350.1:4952041-4973316 GCF_009727055.1 Benincasa hispida
CTTGCGATAGCTTGGTAGGAGTGCTGGGAGTCGAGAGACAGAAAATGATTCTAAATAAATTGGCGATGACTAAGCAGCTAAATGTAGATTTGAAGTGCGATCAAATGTTTGGCTTTGATCAATGTTGATGAGCCTTGTAGTTTACAAAGAAAAATCATCAACACCAGCTCAGTAGCTTTCCTGGTCCCTAATATGTGGATGATATCCTACTCATGAAGAATGATGTAGGTTTTTTTACTAATATGTAAGAAGTGGCTAGCTCCCCAATTCCAAATGAACAATTTTGGAAAGCCATTATGTATCTATCAGGGATCCAAACCATTTGGGATCGTAAAACAAGAGAGTTGGTCCCTATGTCTCAGGCAATCAGTACATTAGAAAAAATGTTTGATCAAGGTAACTCGATGTAAGAATTCAAAGAGGAGTTTATTATCCTTTAGGCATGGAATTATTTTGTCTAAAAGAACATGTCCTAAAACAACCTCAAGAAAGGTTGAGGAATGAGATGGATTAATATACTATCGGGGTGTTGGAGCCTTAAATTGGTATAACAAATGTTATGTTCATAGAGCTGACATTATTCTATGCAGTAGGAGATTCTAATGTCCGATATCAGCCCAATCCCCAGGAGATTAGATCACTGGACATGGTCAAAAATTCTCAGTATCTTTGGAGAACGAGAGACTATATGTTCGAGTATGGAAGATGAGATTTGAATCGTTACAGGATACATAAATAGACTGTATACGTCACGGTAATCAGATGTGGCAGTCAAGCAGGAGATCACTAGTTTAGACTTTAATCATGAGAAAATGGCTATCACTAATTATGGGTGTTCAGTTATAATGATGCTAAACTTCTCTTAGTTAATGGAGGGGTTGTAGTACTCCTAAAAGAACCTCAATACAAGATACAGGCAACCTTAAATGGTAAAGCATTCGTGTTGTAGACATACCGAATCGCTTATGGAATTATTAGCCAAAATAGTTAACGCAAATAAATCGCTTCATTCTGTCTCGTTTTATATGCTTATATTCGGTGATTACGAGCTTGGAAGTGAGAGCGTTTTGTATATATTCATAATGAGATGAGATATTGTGGAAAATATTAAGTTATTTTCATAAAAGCTATATATTCTCTAGGTAAATCGAATTTAAAATTTGGACATTGGAAGCCGTTTTGATGCGCCTTGTTAGCGATCGATGTTTTAATGTCCATTTCCTATTATGTAATACCTAAAGCGTTTGGTTTGCTAGATTTATAACGATGAGTCCTGTAACTCAGAATGTCCAACAAACATGCAGAGACGAATTTTCCTACCACAAAAAAAAACGGTCCTCACTTTGCCATCCTACGTTTAAAGGCAATCTGATTAATCTGCATATAGTTATTTGAGACGCAAGAATATGGGTTGAAGAATATGGACTTTCAAAGTCTCTGAGATATTATCAGACCACAAAGAATAAATTCTTTACTCAAAGCGATTCCATCGATTTAGGGTGTGTGTGCTCTCTCTCGAGTGAGGTAAAGTCAATAACAGCGTGGTACAGAACCGAACCTTTACTAGACCTAAGAGATATCAAAGGGTTGATAGACTAAGCCGAACGGTATATATATCTTCTCTTGTGTGACGGTTGGTTAACTATCTAGTTACGTGAGGCCTCTCTATATGAATTAGGTGTCATAAAAATTTGTTGAATTTGATTTGCGTAGCCTATCCAAGAGAGAAGTGGTTGTGTGCTTGGCGTACTAGAGAATATTTATAACTATAAAGAAGCACTCATGGTATTTTACACTGATTGAGATTGATGTGAGCATACACAGGATGTGAGCGGCGAGGATAATTGGAATTTTGTATCTACTATTAAATTGCTATACGAGAGTAGAGTCTCTGATCCTCTCTCGGAAAAGTGTTCCCAGAAATGCAGGTTTCAAAGGACTGAGGAGATTGTAAAAATCGACACATTACCAAAAAACGGATTAAAAATCGAGCTTGATTGTAGGCGAGATGTTCGAGATGGACTCGTGGTGGGACGCAGTTTTTCTGGTTCTCTGGATTATTGAATGACGGGCGCGCTCTAAGAAATAGCATGTACTCATCTAGGAGTGCACTTGGTCCACATGTTGCGTAATTTTAACATATAATCAACCTAGTAGTCTGGAGTATGTATGCACAGTAATGTGTAGAAAGTGACATGAAGAGCGCGTAGAATTAATAACTATCAAGTAAAGATTCAATGAGAATATACTTAGTCACGTCCTTGGATCATCTATTACAGCCATTAAAGAATCTCGGATACACACTATGTGAGCTGCTCGTCTTTGAATTACTCATTGCGTTTGATGCTTGGTCTTTATAATTTTGTGCTCTATACTACGACCGACTAATACTAAAAAACGCACCTTCAGAGAGCTAATGCAAGCGGTTTTTAAACCCCACAGCTAACATGCATATAGGACGAGACCGCATACGAGGAATTTCTCCATCGCAGAAGCAAACACATACATTAACACATGGATGTTGGCGGCCATTAAAACTGCTATGCGTCCATCCCATAGAAGTTTTGTGGCTGTCAAGCGGAATGCGGGTCATTAACGCAGGGAGATTGCGGCTTACAGATAATAACCATAATAGAAAGCGGTCGGCAAGGTCTGGTGGAAATCAATGTATAAACGCATCATGGGAATTATCAAAAGATGAATTTGACATTTTATCTATCACGCCTCTTAGACAGCAGAGATTCCATTAAAAGAACCATTCACGCCGGCGCAGTGTCAAATTTAGTAAGCAAGTTCGTTAATGTTTCGGGATCAGCTCTATAAATAGAAAGCCGTGAGCAAAAGCTTCAAAATTATGCCGGGTTTATCCATCCAGGTTCTCTACCTTGGGTGGAACTCCCTTGTGATCCAGACCAAAGCGTGAGAGATCGGTCTTGAGGCGTTTTTCATTCCACTTAACCATTCGCGAGAGTGAGCGACTGAGCCTTCGCTGGAGTAGAGCTCGAGAGAGTCTACTCCACCGCCCATCCATTGCAACCCCCCAACCCGGCCCAACCTTGACACACATCTGATGGAAGAAGACAATGCTTTCCATCCTGGCCCTACTCATTTCTTTCTATCTTTGTATTGTATTACAATTGTGGTTTTTTAAAGATCTAATACATTTGTGATCAGTGCACATTTCTTATTTTCCCTTCGATTTTCAATCTCCATTCATTTACCTAAGCAACCTTTACTTTTCATTGCATTAACTAAGAAAGATTGCTACAGAAGTAATGCGCATTACCTTAATCATGCGCATAGGGAATATGAAAGCATGTAGCAAAGCCACTGGGAGGTGTACGTTTGCAGTGAGTGTTGTGAGAAAACCTTTATTTGCTTAGTGTGAAGCTGTAGCAACGCTTGTCATATAAAGCGGAACGCATATGGCTTGTCAATGAGTAGAATCAACAACAACTTAACTGCCTGAGAGGGTAAGTAGATACTGGTCGCATTAAGCAATGTAAGCAAGTGTTCACATAGACGATAGGGAATTAATCTTACGTCAACCAGGTTTTAATGTGATAATACCCTTGTCTTAAATGAGCGAAATCATTCATCATTTTAGGCATACTTAGCGAGAGTATCTAAAAACCAAATCTAGACTCGGGGAGGCAAATTGGATCGCATTAAGCAAGAATTGGGGAATTAGGAATAAGCTCCGTTTACTAACTACACAGCGTTAATGCACCCTTTATGTAGGATTATGGTGGTTATTCGCGGACATCTTTGCTTATGTATATGGAGAGCACAGTGAGCTGGGAATATAGAGGCTCTAAAAAATAAGACTTCTCGACACTATCGCCATAATAGCATCGCAATGCATCTTCGTACAAGTATGTATAGCGATGATCAACATAGCTCTGCAGATTGGCTAAGGTTAACCCCTTGCAGTCAAAGTCTAGTATTTGCAGTGAAGACATTCTTGCTTTTTCATCTATTTTTTTCAACATGCCATTTTACTACGTGTTAATGTTTGTCGTGTCTCTACCTCTCAGTCATTACTTCCATCGCGTTAATCTGTTTAGTTCAGGAGTAAGAGTAGTTGCATATCCAATAAGCCTCATCATTCTTTTATTTTCTTCGTCCCAATTACACAATATACGCATTAACCATTTTAAAGCTAACAAGTCCCTAAGTCACATCAGATCACCGAGAAACTTTGTGATTCTCGTTATACTTGGCGGGGTGACCAATGAAAACTTGTGATAGGAAACGCTATGTCATTGCATATGAGGAGATTCTAACACCATCTTCCCATTCCAACGCATTGACCCGCGACGCAGCATGAGGAAAAAACGCATAACCTAAGCTTGCAATCACAATAATATGCGTTCAATAATTTTCATCACAGATTCCAGGACTCTCAGCGCCAAGGCAACCTCCAGTTAGAATGGTGTAGCGAGAGGAGGAAATAGGACCTTGTTAGACATGGTTCCTCATGAATGAGTTATGCTTCTTACTGGAACTCGTATTTGGGTTTACAATGGAGCATTTGCGGTAATATACCAACTGTGTTCACTCTCAAGAGTGATTGCAAAGAACACCTCTAGAGTTTGTGGAACGGCGAAAGCTGTTTCCACGCGCTCATTCGCATTTCGGGTGCCCTTGCACATGTGCTTGAGGCTAATGCCTAAGAAGTTGGAACCACGGTCGGTTTGTATGGCTTCATTTATAGGGCTGACCCCAAAGTATAACGAGCGGGGTTATTTATTTATGATTCGATGGAAAATAGGGTGTTCTGTATCTCAACAAACGCTCTTTCCCTGGAGCGAGGATCCATATAAGGGAGCAGCAGTCCTTACGAAGCAATCGTGTTTCATGAGCTTTTAAAATGAAACTACTAAAACCTTCAACAAGAGTTGTTTAAAAGCCTGCTTACATCAGCAAGGGAGTTCTGTTGATAGGGAGTTCATCGAAGTAGGTCAATTCCACCCTCAAGAGTTGAGAGAACCTGACGTAGTGGGAGGGTTGCGAACCCCCGATTCACCATCTGGGTTTCACCGAACCATTCTTTGCTATGGTTAGCATGATGGCGCCGTTGAGATCGCGTTGTCTTAATAGAGAAGCGATGGAGGATGATTGACCGGATGAATGGGTTCAAGGCCATGGATTGTTCGAGATGCAGTCATGTACTTCAACTCAGTTTTATGGCATCTATAGATCAGCCTATGGGTTCCACCCTATAGGGTTGTAATGGATGCTTACAAGTGCAACGGGGTCTAATGGAAACGGTTAACAACCTTCAAAGGCTAGACTTGTGACAACAGGGTTTACCCCAGTCAAAGGGAGTCGATATAGGAGACTTTCTCACTGTTGCCCTGCTAACAGAGCTCGATCCGCATCCGTCTTGTCCATTTGTAGCTTATTATATAATTTTGAGATCTGGACAATGGTACGTCAAGACGGCCTTTTCTGACAATGGAATCTTGAGAGAACATTTATTTATGGCTGCAACCGAGTGATTCAACATAGCACCAAAGTCAAAGAAGCCAAAAGGTTTTTGATAATAAATCGAGTCCATTTTGTGAGACTGAAACAAGCCGTCTAGACTCTTGGAACATCATGGGTTTGATACTGCGTCAAGTCATATGGGCTTTGACCACCACACAACATTAACTATACGTTACACTATACGAATAGTTAGCTACATAATTGAGTAAGCAAGTCTATGCGATAAGGCTTTGGTTTTTAAAACGATCGAGTACATCGTCTATGCGCATAGACAGTCGTTCAATATATCCCACTTACTCAATCGTCTACTCGATCAACATACCTCCAGTCCTTCTCAACACCAAAGATCATTACAGAGCCACAACAACTCTTGGATTCTCACATCGAGCAATACCAACGGTAAATATTTGTGGTTGGTCCCTACTCAGTTCAGTGAAATCGAGTTTGGACTCGATTGGGTTCGAAGAGCATTAAACAATCGTGTTGCTGGTATCGTGTTTATGTTGGTTTATTCCGGTCATGTGTTCAAGTAAATTCATTGGAAGTATTGGATATTGATTGAGGGTTCTTAACAGAATGGTTTCTACCAAAGGTACGATACTCTAAATCCCTTGGATCTAATTGTAAGCAATGCTGTAATTTCTATTGAGTGCATAAATCTTGTTAGTTTTACCGATCAATACTAAAATTATTTGTGTATCATTCGAATGGAATTATGGAACGATCCACGTTTCACTTGCTCAATAGAAATCTCTGTTTTGGATTTCCTTCAACTGTAATAGAGCTAGGTTGTTCTAATATTCCAAATTCCATTACTGTTATAACTTCTTTAATAATCGTGGTGGGTTTTAGTTTGTTTTCTACAATGCGTTTAAGAGTTAATGTGTTGTGGTAGATGTGTTGATGGATGTTTAAGAGCATGATTGTCTCTGTTTATACAAACTTATTCTTTAAGTTTA
Organism: Benincasa hispida; assembly: GCF_009727055.1. Classification (NCBI taxonomy): domain Eukaryota; kingdom Viridiplantae; phylum Streptophyta; class Magnoliopsida; order Cucurbitales; family Cucurbitaceae; genus Benincasa; species Benincasa hispida. Next base: position 4,958,494 of record NC_052350.1, read on the forward strand.
AAAGTGTTAATTTTTGTAAAGGGCCCGCTTCGGGTTTTTAGGCATAAATTAACAGCAATCGAGTCTGTAATTCACAAGTGTTTGAGTTTTTTTGAAGTCGTTTCGTTGCATGAAGTTTCGGAATTTATGGCAGAATGCAATTCTCACATCAAGGCAAAGAAGAACCAAAGGTTAGTCGCTCGTATAGCCCAAGCTTAAACGATCGTTTGAGATTTGGCTAAACAATCGTGTAGAAAAGTTCCACCCGATCGTTGTAGCTATTACTAAACAGATCGTTTAGCTAATATAAATGTGTCAAGGTTTGATGCCCTAAAGTCTCGTGTTCGTAGACATTTAACATTTGTATTGAATGCTTGTGTTGTTATATATGATATTTACTTCAATATCTTGTATTTATTGCTCATATTTGTTTTGTTTTATTTGTTTATTTCACAAACAAATAAACATTAAAATCCCTAGTTATCTGTATGTCGGACTACACAAGCATGTAGTGGTGACCATACAAGTGGGGATCATTATTCTTGAGTGATAAACCAAAATGGATCCTGTAGTATATATAATATGAAGGAGAACCTTTCCTGGTAAACGCTCAACGGATGCGGCCCCGCTTTGGCATTGGTTACAAAGTGTTGTGACTTGTACACAAATGGTCTCGATCCTAAATCATTCGTGTTGGGGACATTAGCGAGCGGAGGCGTCCTATACAAAGGTTTGTTATAAGGACCTTGCCATCGAAGTGTTAAACATCTCGTATTATATAACACCGTTCAGACACGAGACCTTCACTTCACTAGCAATGGACCATAGGTAACATGAAACTCATCCTAAGTGAAGTTGGCGACACTCCTGCCCAATTTTAGGACGGTTCTTTGATTTGTATGGGTGCGAGATGTGCCAGAGTCACCGATTCAAACCTACTATTTTGGGACTTCCTTCTGATTTGGGAGCTGGAAACTCAGCTACCACAAGATAGAATTCACTCCTTCCTAAGCAGGGGTAAATAGATAGATAGGCTCCCTTAAAGGGTTGATTCTGAGGCTTGAACGATGTGGCGCCACCAACACCTTCTCTGGAAGACCAAGAGTGTTTCACACAATAGTTGGACCTATGTTGTATTATTCATTTGAGGAAATCAGTCGGTACTTAAGGAGTGAGATGTAACTACAGGGGCAAAACGGTAAATTTGGCTGTCAAACTTTACTTACGAGCATCTGTGAAGGGTCATCGTACTCTCATTGATTGGTTATATCCGATGGAACAGAAATATATCTGTGGTAAAGAAGAGTTCAGTTGTTGGTCTTTAGGGGAATGTCTTACAGTTAACGGATGGTGGATCTCGTGGCTAAAGAGTTTAGTCAGCTATTCACGGACCGTTGGAGCTTCGAGCCACAGGTCCATTAGGTCCCTGGTTAAGCTTGGATAAAGTTAAGTACTAGTTTGTTAAGGTTAATTTGAAATGTTTCAAATTGACAAGAGGAAGTTTAATTAATATATGATATATTATACTGGTTAATTATAATAATTATAATTGGCTAAATGTATTAGATACATTTATTTTAGAGGAAGTAGAGTATAAATAGTCATGATTTATATCAAGTGGAGGAGAAAATACCATAATAGATATGATGATATCAAACTATAGGATAAATTATAATATGATTATATTTATTAATATTTTAGTTGGTTAATTATATGATAATTAACCCAAAAAATCACGTTTGGATTCTAATCTCCCGTGAGGTTAGTGGGAAATGAGTCGGTTATTGTAACCGATGAATTAAAGAAAATTGTTTTCAATTTTGAATAAGAATCGGTGACCTGGCCACTCGCACCCATACAAATCAAAGAACCGTCCTTAATGGCAGGAGTTCCCAACTCACTTAGGATTGAGGTCATGTTACCTATGGTCATTCTAGTGAAGTGAAGTCTCTGTCATGAACGGTGTTATATAACGAGATGTTAACACTTCGTGGTCAAGTCTTATACAAACTCTTTGTATAGGACGCCTCCGCTCGCATGTCCCCAACACGAATGATTAGGATCAGACCATTTGTGACAAGTCACAACACTTGTGACCATGCCATAAAGCGGGCCGCATCCGTAGCGTTACCAGGATAAGGTTTCCCTTCTATATTCATATACCACAGACCATTTTGGTTATCACTCAAGATATGATCCACTTGTATGTCACCACTACATGCTTGAGTCACATACAGATAACTAGGGATTTAATGTTTATTGGTTTGTGATAAAGCAAATAAAACAAACAAATGAGCAAAAATACAAGATATGAAGTAAATATCATATATTAACAACACAAGCATTCATACAAATTGTTTATAATCTACAGAACACGAGACTTTAGGGCATCAAACCTGACACATTTATCATTAGCTAAACGATCGTTTAGTAATACTACACGATCGGGTGGAACTTTTCTACACGATTGTTTAGCCAAATCTCAACGATCGTTTAGCTTGGGCTATACGATGCGACTAACCTTTGGTCTTCTTCCTTGATGAGAATTGCATCTCCATAATTCGAAACTTCATCACGAACGACTCAAAAAACTTCAAACACTTTGAATACAGACTCGATTGCTTGTTAATTATGCCTAAAAAACCAGGGGCCCTTACAAATTAACACTTTGTAAACTTAAAGAAAGTTTTAAACAGAGACAATCATCTCGTAAACATCCATCAACACATCTACAAACACATTTAACTCTTAAACGCATTGTAGAACAAACTTAAAACCCACCACGATTATTAAAGAAGTTCAATACAGTAATGGAATTTGGAATATTAGAACAACCTAGCTCTATTACCAGTTGAAGGAAATCACAAACAGAGATTTCTATGAGCAACGAAAGTGGATCGTTCCAAATTCCATTCGAATGAACACAAATAATTTTAGTATGATCGGAAACTAACAAGTTATGCATCAATAGAAATTACAGCATGCTACAATAGATTCAAGGGATAGAGTATGCGTACCTTTGTAGAACCATTCTTTAAGAATCCCTCAATCAATATCCAATACGTCCAATGAATTACTTGAACACAATGACCGGAATAACCAACAAAAACACGAACACAACGATTGTTTGAATGCTCTTCGAACCCAATCGAGTCCAACTCGATTCACGAACTGAGTAGGGACACCACCACAAATGTTACCTTGGTATGCTCGATGTGAGAATCCAAGAGTTGTGGGCTCTGTATGATCTTGGTTTGAGGAAGACTGGAGGTATGTGATCGAGTAGACGATTGAGTAAGTGGGAGATATGAACACTGTCTATCGCATAGACGATGTACTCGATCGTTTAAAAAACGCAAACCTATCGCATAGACTTTGCTACTCAATTATGTAGCTAACTATCGTATAGTTAACGTATAGTTAACGTTTTGGTCAAAGCCATATGACTTGATCGCAGTATCAAACCATATGTTCCAAGATCTAGACGCTTGTTTCAGTCCACAAATGGACTGATTTAGTTTACAAACCTTTTGCTCTTGACTTTGGGCTATGAATCACTCGGTTGCACCATATAAATGGTCTCTTCAAGATTTCCATTCAGAAAGGCCGTCTTGACGTCCATTTGCCAGATCTCATAATTATAATAAGCTACAATGGACAAGAGGATGCGGATCGACTTTAGCAGGGCAACAGGTGAGAAAGTCTCCTCATAGTCGACTCCCTTTACCTGGGTATAACCCTTTGTCACAAGTCTAGCCTTGAAGGTTTGTACCTTCCCATTAGCACCCCGTTTGCACTTGTAGATCCATTTACAACCTATAGGGTGAACCCCATTAGGCTGATCTATAAGATGCCATACTGAGTTGAAGTACATTGACTCATCTCGAAATCCATGGCCTTGACCCATTCATCCGGTCAACATCCTCCATCGCCTTCTTATAAGACAAGCGATCCTCAACGTCGCCATCTGCTACCATAGCAAGAATTTTCGTGAAACCCAGATAGTGAACGGCGGGTTCGCAACCCTCCCACTACGTCAAGGTTCTCTCAACTCTTGAGGTGGAATTGACCTACTGTATGAACTCCCATCAACAACTCTTGCTGATGTAGCAGGCTCTTTAACAACTCTTGTTGAAGTTTTAGTAGTTTCATTTTAAAGCTCATGCAACACGACTTGCTTCGTAGACTGTGCTCCCTTATATGATCCTCCTCCAGGAAAGTAGCGTTTGTTGAAACAAACACCCTATTTTCCATCGAATCATAAAAATAACCCCCTCGTATACCTTTGGGGTAGCCTATAAAGAGGCATAACCCGACCGTGGTTCCAACTTCTTAGGATTAGCCTCAAGCACATGTGCAGGGCAACCCGAAATGCGGAAGTGACGTAAACTAGCTTTACGCCCGTTCCACAACTCTAGAGGTGTTCTTGCAACACTCTTGGAGGGAACACAGTTGAGTATATACCGCAATCTCCATTGTAAACCCCAAAACGAGTCCAGTAAGGAAGCATAACTCATCATCGAGCGAACCATGTCTAACAAGGTCCTATTTCTCCTCTCTGCTACACCATTCTACTGAGGTTGCCTGGCGCTGAGAGTCCTGGAATGCTGGTGATGAAAATTATTGAACGCATATTATTGTGATGCAAGTCTTAGGTTATGCGTTTTTTCTCATGCGTCGGGGGTCATGCGTTGGAATGGAAAGTATGTGTAGATCTCATATGCAATGACCATGCGTTCCTATCACAAGTTTTCTTGCACTCCCTCCAAGTATAACGAGATCACAAGTTTCTCGGGTGATCTGAGGTCGAACTTAGGGACTTGTAGCTAAATGGTATGCGGTAATGTGTATGCGACGAAGAAATAAAAGAATGATGAGGCTTATGGGATATGCACTACTCCTACTCCTAACTAACAGATTAAGCGATGGAAGTATGACTGAGAGGTAGAGACACGACAACTATTAACACGTAGTAAAATGCATGGAAAAAAATAGATGAAAAAGCAAGAATGTCTTCACTGCAATACTAAGCTTGACTGCAAGGGTAACCTTAGCCAACGCAAGCTATGTGATCATGCTATACATACTTGACGAAGATGCATGCGATGTATATGCGATAGTGTCGAGAAGTCTTATTTTTTAGCCTCTATATTCCCGCTCACGTGCTCTCACACATAAGCAAGATGGCCGCATACCACCATATCCTACATAAAGGGTGCATACGCTGTGTAGTAGTAAACGGAGCTTATTCCTAATTTCCCCATTCTTGCTTATGCGATCCAATTTGCTCTCCCGAGTCTAGATTTGGTTTTTAGACTACTCTCGTAAGTATGCCTAAATGATGAATGATGCGCTCATAAGACAAGGTAATCACATAAACCTGGTTGACGTAAGATTATTCCTATCTCTAGTGAACACTTGCTTACATTGCTTAATGCGACCAACTACTTACCCTTCCAGGCAGTTAGTTGTTGTTGATTCTACTCATTGACAAGCATTGCGTCCGCTTATAGACAAGCGTTGCTACAGCTTCACACTAAGCAAATAAGGTTTTCTCACAACACTCACGCAACGTACACCTCCCAGTGGCTTGCTACATGCTTCATATCCCTATGCCGCATGATTAAGTATGCGATACTCTAGCAATCTTACTTAGTAATGCAATGAAAGTAAAGGATGCTAGTAAATGAAGTTGGAGATGAAATCGAAGGAAAATATAGAAATGCACTGATCACAAAATGTATTAATCTTTTAAACCACAATGTAATACAATACAAAGATAGAAGAGAAATAGAGGGCCAGATGGAAGCATTGTCTTGCTTCCATCAGATGTGTGTCAAGGTTGCCGGTGGTGCCATGGATGGGCGGTGGAGTAGACTCTCTCGAGCTCTAACTCCAGCGAAGGCTCCAGTCGTCACTCGGAATGGTTAAGGGGATGAAAAACCCTCAAGACTATCTTCTCACGCTTTGGTCTGGATCACAAGGATCCACCCGAAGGTAGAGAACCTTGGATGGAAAACCCTGCATAATTTGAAGTTTTGCTCAACGGCTTCTATTTATAGAGCTTGATCACCGATAACATTAACGAACTTGCTCTAAATTTGACACTCGCGGCGTGATGGTTCTTTTATGAATCTCTGCTGCTAACGGCGTGATAGATAAAATGTCAACATCATCTTTTTGATAATCCCAGTGTATGCGTTTATACTTGCATTCCACCAACCTTGCGACCGCCTTTCTATTATGGTTATTATCTGTAGCCGCAATCTCCCTGCGATGACCGCATTCGCTTGACAGCCACAACTTCTATGCGATGGACGCATGCAGTTAATGGCCGCAACATCCATGTGTTAAATGTATGTGTTTGCTTCTGCGATGGAGAAATTCCTCGTATGCGGTCGTCTTTGCGATAGCTTGGCTTCCGTGCATGCGATCGCTTTTTGCGGTTGTTACAAAAATAAACAATTGAACGCATAATCACGCATAATAGTGTGTTAGCCGAGATTCTTAATGCTGATAGATGCAAGCTCATTTTCTCATGAATTCTAAGTATAATCACCGCATCTTCTACTTAATAGCCCTCATAATTCTAAATAACAGGCCTATAATGACATGCATTTCTGCCCGTCATCAAATGCCGAGACCAAAAACTCTCCACCTCGATCCGATCGAAGTGTTTTAATCCGTTTATTTAATGCATTTTCAACTTCAGCCTTGAACTCTTTGAACTTTTCAAAGGATTCAGACTTCCGTTGCATAAGATAAATATACCCGTACCTTGAGTAATCATCAGTAAAACTGATAAAATACTCATAGCCACCTCGAGCTCGCACATTCATAGGACCACAAAGGTCAGAATGTACTAACTCAAGAGTCTCCTTGGCTCTATCACCTTTTTCAGTAAAAGGTCGTTTAGTTATCTTACCCTCGAGGCAAGACTCGAACGCTGGTAAAGAATTTTCTTCTAACTCACTTTAAAGTCCATTCTTCACCAATCTCTCAATCCTATTGAAATGTGCCCTAAACGTAGATGCCAAAGTTGGGCCTTTTTTTTTGGAGAAATTCGTCGATGTTTTGATTGAGTTACGACAGTTTTGAACAATTTAGTATTATGGAAGGAATTAATGGCTAACGGCCTTAGCAAATTTAAATTCGATTCCAGATTTGCTGTGTAAATAAAAACACCATCATTATGAATAAACGCTTTATCCATATTAAACGAGATAGCATATTTACATTGCAATAAACACTTTACAAAAATAAGGTTCCTTTTTAGTTTGGGAACAATATATACATCATTTAAAATAAGAAACCTATTATGTAAAGCTAACTGGAGTCCTCTGACTGCCACATCTGAGACGACGTATCCGTTGCCTACTCGCATCATCATCTCACTAGCCTCCAGCTATCGCCAAGATCTAATCCCCTGAAAATAAGAACAAATATGGTTAGTGGTGCCCGAATCAATTATCCAGGCAGAATCATCATTCTTCACTAAACAAGTTTCAAGCATAAGTAAATCACATCTACCTTTATCAGCCTTGGCCTTAGCCTTGGCTGCTTTCTTCTCTTTTAGATATCGAGGATAGTTCTTCTTTCAATGTCTATCTTGTTGCAATGGAAACACTTTCCTTTAGTGTGGATGCCTCCTAGGAGCGAAAGGCGGTGGGTTAGCAGGTGCCTTCCCTTTACCCTTACCACCCTTCTTCTTCTTTCCCTTTGCAGAGTTAGAAGTAGAAGGTGCAGACTTCGTTCCTGAGGTCGAACCTCTATGGAATGTCCTGGAGGATGAAGAACCATGTGCCTCTCCTTACTTTTCAGTAAAGATTGGTATGTCTGCAACTCGTTGAGGGGAGTTGTAAGGTTATATTTCACTTTGTTAAGAATCACATTACTAACAAAGTGCAGGAAGCTCTCTGGCAAAAAACGCAGGGATTATGCTAACCTGGCTGCCCTCATTGATGGTAGACCCATTCAACTCCGCTACATTAAAATGAACCACATTCAATACAGTAATGGAATTTGGAATATTAGAACAACCTAGCTCTGATACCAGTTGAAGGAAATCACAAACAGAGATCTCTATGAGCAGCGAAAGTGGATCGTTCCAAATTCCATTCGAATGATCACATACAATTTCAGTATGACCGGAAACTAATAAGTTATGCATCAATAGAAATTACAGCATGCTAAAATAGATTCAAGGGATAAAGCACTCATACTTTTGAAGAACCATTGTTCAAGAATCCCTCGACAATACGTCCAACAAAGTACTCGAACACAACGACCGGAATAGCCAACAGAAACACGAACACAACAGTCACTGTCTCTTATACACATCTAGATGTGTATAAGAGACAGCCCCACACCTTAATACAATTCCCAAAAAATAAAAGAAAACCTCACAATATTACCTCTTGAAGGTTAAATACACAAGTTGAGCACTAAAAAAAACTCATAAAAATAACTCTAGACCAATTTAGGAGCAAGGAGGAAAAGAATTTGAGAGTAGAGAGAATTGAGAACTTAAGACTTGATAGCTTTTGGTGTGTCCATGAAGAGTAAAATCAAGTCGAATTTATAGGCGAGGGGGATAAATTTTGGCCATTGGATATGATTGCAAATGAAGGGTGGAGATTGAATAAAAATAGAAAAAGAAAGGATTTGAAAAGGAATTTTGAAAGATTGGAATTATTGAGATTTGGAGAATAAAAAGGATTTGAAGGATGAAAATTTAGGAAGGAAATCAAATTTAAAAAGACTAAAATTTGGTGAGAATTTGGAGAAAATTGGATCAGAAAATTAAAGGAAAATAAGAAAATAAAAATAAAAATAAAAATAAAAAATAGCTGGATGATATGAGCACCACGCGCACAGGGGAGGAGATTGAGCATCACGCGCCGCATTCTGTGAAGAAACCGTAGGCACGTGTGGTGCACGCGCGCGTCCGTACGTGAAGCTGGGTGACCGCCACTTGTCATTATCTCATTCATCCACGGTCGCCACATCACTGCCACATCATGTGCCACGTCATAGCCACATCAGCAAAAGGTGATCGATTAGAGCGTCACGTCATCTGCCACATCATCAATAGCGACTGTTTGTGTGCCACATCAGCAAGGTGCCACGTGTCACTGCCACGTTGGATTTCCTCTCCAATTTTCTTTTGCTTATAACTTTCTCGTTTGAACTTCGATTTAAGCAATTCAAATTACGTTGGAATCGTCTTTCCGAGCTCTACAAGATAGTGACTCTGAAACACTAAAAATGTTAGTATAAAAAATTTGAGTTTGTTATCATCAAAATACTTGGTTTGATTGAAGCCCTAAAGCTAACAACTACAAATGTTACCTTGGTATTCTCGGTGTGAGAATCCAAGAGTTGTGGGCTTTGTATGATCTTGGTTTGAGGAAGACATAAGGTATGTGATCGAGTAGACTATTGAGTAAGTGGGAGATATGAACACTGTCTATTGCATAAACGATGTACTTGATCGTTTAGAAAACGCAAGGCTATCGCATAGACTTTGCTACTCGATCGTGTAGTAATGATTAGCTGAGTAACTATCGTATAGTCAACTCTAAGCTATCGTGTAGACTCTCAACAACTATTGCTTAGTAAAAACAATTTTTACTTGATAGCCTTTTTCCGTGAGAATTATCCGAATGAATCAACCCCTAATTTTGGAAAACAATTTTCTTTTTATCTGACGATTACTATAAAACTTCGAATAACCTCCCACTCAAACGGTTATTAGAGAAAAAGAAATTAATTATCATATAATCAATATATTATAGATAAATATGATAACCAACTTATCATTTTATATTTATAACCTATAGTTTTAATATTTTATCATATGAAACATATAAACCATAGTTCTTTTTCTCTTGTATGGTACTTAATATAAATCATATTTATATTAATTCCTCCAATTAATGTATCTAATACATCACCACAATTATATCACATATAATTGAATACCCTCTTGTCAATTTGAACACTTCAAATCAACCCAAAATCTGATTCTCAACTTGAACCCATTGAGCTACCAAGGGAACCTTATGGACATGTAGCTTGAAGCTCCAATGGTACGTGAATAACTGACTAAAATATTTAATCACGGGATCCACCATCTGTTAATTGCCAGGCACTCTATTAAAGACCGATAGTTGCACTCTTCTCACTACAAATATATTTCTGTGTCCATATAACCAATCAACAGTGCGATAACTCTTCACAAATCGCTCGTAAGTACAACTAGGCCAATTTATCGTTTTGCCCCTATAGTTACATCTAACTTCTTAAGTACCATTGATTCCTCTAATGAACAATAAGTTATAGTCCTACTATGACTGAGTCATCTCTTCCAAAGAGAGTGTGTGGCCACTATGTTCAAGACCCAGAATCAGCCCTTAAGGGAGCAATTTATCTACTTACCCCTACTTCAGGGAAGGAGTGAATTCCGTTTTATGTAACTAAGTGAGAAGAGTGCATCCATTAAATATTTCAATGGAAGTTCGTTCACTGGATATAAAGAAAGATATATTTCGACCTCGAGAAGATAATGAAGAACTTCTTGGTCCTAAAGTACCATATCTTAGTGCAATTGGTGCACTTATGTATCTTGCTAATAATGCAAGACCAAATATTGTATTTTCGGTAAATTTATGAAGGAACTCTAAAACTAGAGGACTAGTGAGCGGAAGCGGATCATTCTAAACTCCATTATGAAAGAACATAAACATTTACAATTATACATAAACGATTATGCATTAAAGATAAATTAGAGTATGCTTCTTAACAAAATTACAAGGGATCAAGAAGATAATACCTTTGAAGAACCCTTTCTTCACGTATTTCCTTCGATCGTTCATCAACGCGTTAAAAGCACGAACGCAACGAGCAACTGGAACTTCCTCGATCACCAGCGAGTAAAACTCGATTCTCGATCCTCGAACAGAACAAGATACCACCACAAGATTACCTTGGTATTCTCGGTGTGAGAATCCAGGAGTTGTGGACTCTATATGATTTTGGATAGAGGGAAGGAGGAAGTAGACAATTGAGTATGCAATCACACAATCGTGTAGTAGAAGAAGTTTATCAAATAGACTCGATGCTCGATCGTTTAGGCTCTGTAAAGCTATTGTGTATTAGAACTCCTTTTACTTGATGAATTCAGTGAGATGTTTCGAATGAATGATTTGAAAAACTAATTTTTTTTTATCTCAAAGTTACCATAAAACCGTGTAACCACCCAATAAGAGTGGTTATTAGAGAAAAAGAATTATCAATTATCTTATAATTAATAAATTATAAATAAATACAATAACTAACTTATCTTATTATATTTATAACCTATAGTTTTAATATTGTATCATATGCAATAACCATAATTCTTTTTCTATTTTACGACATTTAATATAAATCATATTTATATTAATTCCTCCAATCAAATAATAATGTATCAAATACATCATATCAATTATATCATATATAATCGAATTAATTTAATTATATCATATATAATAAAATTCCCTCTTGTTAATTTGAACATTTCAAACTAACACAAAAGCTGATTCTCAGCCTAAATCCATTGAGCTACCAAGGGGACCTCATAGACCTGTAGCTTGAAGCTCCAACTGTACGTGAATAACTGACTAAACTCTTTAATCACGATATTCACCATCCATTAACTGTCGAGAACTTCACTAAAGACCGACAGCTGCATTCTTCGCGCTACAGATATATTTATGTGTCTATTGGATATGGCCAATCAACAGTACGATAACTCTTTACAAAGCGCTCATAAGTACAACTGGGCCAAATTGCTGTTTTGCGCGTATAGTTACATCTAAATCCTTAAGTACCACCTGATTCCTCTAATGAACAATAAATCATAGTCCCACTATGACTAAAACCTTCTCGGGCCAAGAGAAGGTGTGGCATCACATTGTTCAAACCCCGGAATCAGCCCTTAAGGGAGCAATTTATCTACTTACCCATGCATTCGAGAATGAGTGAATTTCATCTTGTGTAGCTGAGTTCCTAGATCCCCAATAAGATGAATCCCCAAAATGGTAGACTTGTTAAGTCGACGATCTGACCACTCTCACCCATGCAAATAAAAGGACCGCCTCATAGACAGAAGTTCACAACTCACTAAGGATTAAGGTCATGTTATCTATGGTCATCCTAGTGAAATGAAAGTCTCAATTATGAATGAGGTTATATAACGAGGCTAAACATTTCTTGGTCCGATCTTATACAAACTCCTTTGTATAGAATATCCCCACTCGCATGTCTAATACATGAATGTTCAGGATCAGATCATTTGTAGCACTTTACAACATTTGTAACACCTACAAAGCGGGCCACACTCGTAGTGCCACTAGGATGAGGAATCCCTCCTTATCCATATATTACAGACCATTTATGCTATCACTTAAAGCACGATCCACTTGTATGTCTCCACATACATGCTTATGTTACAACGATAACCATGGATCTTAGTTTATTGGTTTGTGGTTAATGCAACTAAAAGATCTCATATTTCATAAATAGGAGTGGATAAAATATCATATATCATAAATCACAAAGCGTTTGTTCATACAAGTGTTTACAAACTACAGAATTAAGCATATACTCTGTTATCTCCGAGGAACAATCGATATGAGTTTGTTTTATTCAAATAAATCAAATTTTGATCTAGTTAGTTATGCAGATTCTGGATATTTATCTGATCCATACAAAACTAGATCTCAAACAGGTTATCTATTCACATGTGGAGGAACTACTATATCATGGCGATCGGTGAAACAGACTATAACAGACACTTCCTCAAATCATGCTGAAATTCTTGCAATTCACGAGGCTAGTCGAGAATGTGTATGGCTAAGGTCTTAGCACATTTGTAAAATATGTGGCTTGTCTTCTAATAAAAATCTTTCAACAATATTATACGAAGACAACACAGCTTGCATAGCCCAACTCAAAGGAGGATATATTAAAGGAGATAGAACAAAACATATTTCACTGAAACTTTTCTACACTCATGATCTTGAAGAAAATGACAACATCACTGTACAACAAATTTGTTTGGAGGATAACTTGACAGACTTATTTACAAAAGTATTACCAACTGCAACTTTTAAAAAGTTGGTGCACAACGTTGGAATGCGGCGACTCAGTAGTGATGTCTCCATGAAGGGAAGTAAATATATTGTATTCTTTTAGGAGTATGTATTATATGAAATATGTACTATTTTTTCTTCACTAGGGTTTTTTTCCCATTGGGTTTTTCCTAGTAAGGATTTAACGGGGCATATTTCATATATGTATATATGGGTATCTAAGGGGGAGTATTATGAATATTGTAATAATAAATAGATACCCATTATTTAGTGTCCCAAAGCCATGTGTCACCCTTCATGTTGTCTATATGCTTGTAATTATTCATGCTTGGTATCCATGTAAGTTCACATCCTACTTCCCACTTTGCCTATAAATAGTGAAATTTGGTGGATCTTAAAATTACACATACATTGGTGAGTATTCCACTAATTTACATATTATCCAATTTTATAATTTTAGTTATTTTATTTTATATTATATTTTATATATTTAATATTATTATATTATTCTCCATATTCGTGTTCTCGTTGTACTTCTCAATTTCACAACAAATTTTAGATTGTTTCAATTTATCAGTATTTTTGTTATTGTTAATTCGTAATAAATAACTTTAAAAACCATTTTGTCATTTTCCTAATTTTAAAACTTCTTTTTATCATTTTTCAAAAAGAAACTTCTACTTTACTATATCGTCTTTTGAGAAAGGAAAATAAATATTTTGTCATCATCCATATAATCTTTTAAACACTTAAGTCTCATTTGATAACCATTTGATTTTTTGTTTTTGTTTTTAAAAATTACGTCTATTTCAACTACATTTCTTACTATATTGCACATTTCTCAAGTATAATGGTTGAATGTAGCTAAATTCCAAAAACAAAAACAACTTTTTGAAAGCTATTTTTTTTTCTCAATATTTTGACTTGGTTTTTTTAAACTGTTGGTGAAAAGCATATAACAAATGAAGAAATTTAGAGGTAGAAGTAGTGATTATAGGCTTAATTTTAAAAAACAACAAAAAGCACCAACAAAATTGTTGCACTTAATTTCTTTATATTTTAGATTACTTTTGTATTGTTTGAATAAAAAGAATTCAAAATTTAGATTCTCCAAGTTTTTTATTTGTTTTTTTAAAATAAAGTTATTAAATGATAATTTGTTTACTTTGCTTAGTGATTACTTAGCTTCATCAGCACACTTTCCCCAAATCAACATAGAGTTTAGGTTTGAAACTTACAAGACCCAGTAGATATATAATTTAAACTTGTGTCAATAGGTATAGTCTGGGAAAATTAAAAGGATATTGTTCTTTTAGAAACTATTTGTAAAAATATTGTTGTTGTTTTTTTTAAAAATAAGTTGAGGGTTGAAAATTGAACCCTCGACCTTCCTTTCACTTGTACGTCGAACTTTGAACCCTCGACCTTGCTCTTCTTAACATTATTATTGAGTTTGTTTAATTATCATTCTGGAGACCTTCCTCTATCAAAAGATCGTATTTCTAAATTTTCATAAGGTTCCCTGGAATTCCTTCCAAAGCTTGTTGAATAATTTTTATGGATTCTGTCATCTCAGCAAGTCTGACTAAATAACGAGCTAATGAATCTCCTTCTTTTTGCCACTGAACTTCCCAATCAAATTCGAGAGCGAGATTATGAGAGAGAGCGAGATTTTGAGAGTGAGAGCGAGAGCGAGATTTTGATAGAG
>NC_052350.1:4975335-5017540 GCF_009727055.1 Benincasa hispida
AACTTGGAAACAATACATAGGCCGAAACTTCAACCCTCGACAAGGGAAATCTCGCGAATCTCGCTTAGGTTGTTGAAGGTTAAAGTTTCGACACACATCCACCCTCGAGATTGCAGGTTTATTACTTTTCTTTTTCCCTCATAGAGAAATAAAAGTAATGAGATGGTATACTATATGTATCTGTGTACTTGAGCTGCTTCTAACAACCTATGCATTTTTTAATCATTTCGAATTAACGGAGGCTTGTGGGATTGACGTGAGGGGGTGGGGATTGGCTATATTTTTTCGGAGCGAACTCCAGGCGAATATGAAGCGCATGGATACAACTTATGCCTTGAATAAAAGACAATCCGAATTAGCTTTGTCTACCAAACAAAATTTTGTATATTAGGGTCGAAGGTTACACACATGTCGAAACTTCAAAGCGATTAAGGAGATAAGTGGCTGAAGCAGCATTAAGGAGAGAGCGAGATCAAAGCAGACGATAGTAGAGAGAGCAAGATGTTGAACGAGAATTTTAAGAGACCGAATCTTCTTTTCTTTGTTCATCGAGTTCTCAACGTTCGACCTCCACATTAGTCGAGTTCTCAACGTTCGACCTTTAGCCTCGAACTCCCAAAACAACAATATTTCTCTAATAAGTTTCAAAACAACAATATTTCTCTAATAAGTTTTGAAAACAACAATATTAATATTAAAGGTCCTAGTCTACTCAACTACATTAAAGTTTTTTTTTAATAGTAAGATCTTTATTTAAATGCCTTTGATCGATGACAAATTGATTTTTAATTTTATAAAATTAACCTATACATTGCTACTTACATTTTCGCGTTTCTTTGTTTTATTATTTTATTTTTTTGGACAAAATTTATTCTCTACTTTGTAGAGATGTGAAAATTTGTTAAAACTAAAATTTTCTCAATGAAAATCGCTATAAAGAAAATTGAAAGAAAATAAATACCATTCTCAAAACTAAATATTAGTAACTAAAAAGTAATTATCAGAAACTTTTTTTAATTACTTTCTATGTTTTGTTGTCTATCTTTTAGGAGTGGTTTCAAAATCATAGTCAAATTTGAAAACTAGGAAAAATATTTTTCAAAAACTTGTTTTTATTTCTGAAAATTGGCTAAGAACTCTAATGTTTAGGGACATCTAAGTTGACGAACAAGCGGTGTATATAAAATTTCAAAAAGAGGAGAGAGTCCCATTTGTATCAGAAAGTTAGTTTGAGCTTAATTTGAACAAGGACATGGTTCGTATAGAGGAAGGGATCGAACAACATTACCAATTTGATGATGCGCATGGGGAGGAGACCTTTGACACACACGATACCCGACCTGATGAAACTAATGATCGTGTAGCAGAGCTTGTTGTGAGAATGAGGGGAACAAAGGGCCAGAATAGTGACTACATGAAAAACCTAAATGAACGAGTTTCAAGGGTGGAAACTACATTGGGGAAAGTCCGATTTAAAAGAGATGAAGGAACAATTATAGACAATTGATCTATTGCAAGCATTAGGTCGGGTATGTCATTTTAGTTGTATTTTCTTCTTCATTTTTAGATGTACTAACAAAATTAAATAATTTTGTAAGGTACGATTGAATGGAGCGAATCTCCAGCTAAAGCAAATGATCACTTTACTTTGATTTTGATTTATGAGAAAATTTCAGAAAAACATAAAGAAAAAGGTTTAGAAGTTATACCTTGCAAAACCTCAATTCTCTTCCTTCGGTTTGTTGATTTACTTCAATAGGTCTTTCTCATTATATCTCTTGACAAGGACCAACTTGTCAGAGTCTACTGAGAGAGAGAATTTGGAAATGGGAGATTAAAAAAAACTAGAGAAGTTCCCTGTTTTCTAGAAAGAGTATAGAACACCTTTCTTTAGAATTACGTGAGAATGAATGAGTTATCCCATCTCACTTTTCTCATAATGCTACTATAAATAAGGCATGATTAGGTTAAAACCTACTTTCTATCTAATTTCTATGAAATATTTATTCACTTAAATCATATTCAAATTTATATTTTTCTCCACCCATAATTTTAATATGAATCATATTAAATTATTAATTATTTGAATCATATTCTAATATATGAATCTTCCATTAATACATAGTTTTAATATGACCTTGTTTATAATAAATTATATTCAAATATATTTATTCTCCCATATCATATAGTTCTAAATTGAATCATATTCATTATTAACTATATAAAATATATTTACTTACATTATAAGTTGCATTAATTGTATCTAATAAAATAAATGTATTTTTTCTAAATTAATTTGAGCACTTCAAATTATTTTTTCAATATCTTGATTTGTATCGGTAACCATTTAATTTTTTACTTTTGAAAATTAAGTTTCTTTTCTCTCAACATCTCACCATACTTTATATTTTTCTTAAGTAAAAGACTTGAGTTCTTAGCCTAATTTGCAAAAACAAAAACAAACTTTTTAAAAAAGACTTATTTTAGTTTTCAAAACTTAGCTTATTTTTAAAAACAATGACACATATTTAATGATAAAACAAAAAATTTAGAGGTGGAAGGAGTGTTCATAAGCTTACTTTTTTCTTTTCAAAGAATTTATAAACTTACTTTTAAAAAACTATATAAAAAAAAAATCAAATGATTATTAAACAAGACTTAAACTATAGAGCACTACTACCAATTACATGTTTCATTATTTACCTTTTTTTGGCAAATTTATTATTTTCTTTTTAGAGACATGGAAGCTTTTTAAAAACTCAAATATTTTTTCCTGAGATAAAAATCACTATAAAGAAAATGACGAGAAAATAAACACAATTATAAAACCCCAATATTAGAAAGTAAGGTCCCGCTTGGTAACCGATTTTTTACTTTTTTGTAAAACACTAATTCCATTTATAATTTTCTATGGGTTTTTTTTAGTACAATTGCATGGGTGGTATAACTTTCTATGTTTTGTGGTTTATATTTATGAGTGCTTTCAAAATCATAACCGAATTTGAAAACTAAGAAAAGTATTTTTCAAAAACTTGTTCTCATTTTTTAAAATTAGTTAAGAATTCTAATATTTACATAAAAAAATATGAATACCATGAGAAAGAAATTGTGACAAAACAATCACAATTTTCAAAAACTAAAACTCAAGACCTATTCTTGAAAAAAAAAAAAAAAAAAACCTCAAACCCTCATTCAGTAACCCTTGGTTTTTGTTTTTTTTTAAAAAATTAAGACTATAAGCACCATTTTACTAATTTAAAGAAATGAAAATGATAAAGAAGAAATTAAGAGAAGGGAAATTATTTCAAATGATAAAATTGTTGAAAATATTTACAAAGTAGAACAAAATTTTAGAACTATCAATGATAGACGCTAATAGACACTGAATGACTTCTATCAGTGTCTATCAATGTCACTGATAGACCCTAATAGAAATCTATCATTGATAATTTTAAAATTTTATTATATTTTGATTTATTTATCTATATTTGAAAATAGTCCATAAAAGAAAACAAATATAATTTTTTAAGACAAAAAACCTACCAAATAGTTATCAAATGAAGCTTACAATAAGGATACGATCTAAATTATTGAATGTCATAGACCAAAGTGAGATCAGCTTAGTCGTAATGGACATGATCTTCGACTCGAAGATTCGATACCTCATCTCTACGAGGGTTGTACTGAAGAAAATATGAATCCATAAGGTGCTATGAGCGTTAATTCAAAGTGTTCAAATTGCTTCATCGGTTACTCATAACGTTCTACAATGTAATGAGAAACGCCCTCTTTTCTCTCTCTTTTTCTTCATCTCTTACTCCTTCGGTTGCGTCTCAAATGAATAACCCCTTCGTCTCCACCTGCATTTACAGGGCCGATTTCTAAGGTAATCTCTTTAAATGTTCAAGTCTAAGCTTAATTTCTCAGAAATCTCCTTTGTTTAATTTTCTTTATTCTTCTAACTAAATTAAAATTAATTGAACCCGCCCATTGTTTTAAGCAACGCCCTGTATTTATGCCTCCATTTATGCTCTATACAAGAAGCCGTTAACTTACCACTGCTTGCTTTCTTAATAAAGTACTGCCAAACAACCCTTTTCCATTAAACAATAAACAATTTGTTCTGAGATTACCCTAGTTTTGAGAGGTGGAGTTTCTGTTTGGATGTTGAGTTTTTTTTTTTGTTTTTTTAATTCTTTGAATTTGAATCAATCTTGGAATGTTATTAAGACTTACTTTCCATGTATGTGAAGGGTTCCCCCCTTCTTTCATTTTCCCCCCTATTCCCAATGAAATAGATGGAAAGGTTGCTTGATTCTTGGCCTAGTTATTCCATTTCTAGCTTGGTAAAATTTATGGAAACTTTCTGTCAAGCCAACTAGCAAATATAGATTTCAAAATTCATACTTCTTTTTTTCTTTATGTTAGTTATTTTTCACAATTCTTTGAGAAAAAGAAAAGGGGTGCGATGGATAAACCGTAGGAGACATGATTTTGGTCTTTGAAAAATTTTCATATACTTGTTTTTTTTTTTTTGTAAGTCAGATTATTTTAAGAATGATGTGATATTCAATATAACTTTAAGAGTACTAATTAATAAAACAAAATTTATAGCGTACACCATGGGAATACTAAAAATAATTTTTCTCTAGTTTCCTTTGGGGTGGTTTCTTGTTTTTTCAATATAAAATTACAAATCATTAATTGAGGCCCCTTGTTTGTTACTTGCTGCAGAGTTGCTTTCTCAAAACGTGTTGAACCTCCCTTTCCAGCTCTTAAATCTGACTTTGCCTTTGCTTGGTGAAAGTTACACAGGTATAATAGATCTTACTTACATGGAGGTTTTTTTTGTTTTTTTCTTGGACTATTTAAGGAGGTTGTAGCCACCTAATTTTCTTGTAGAAAATTACTCGTTTATTTTTAAAGACTCGACTCTAGATCTCCTAACTTGACTATCTTCTTCACAAGGCAACATAACCCCTTCAAGTTTATAGAGAGGTACTTTAGTCTAATTGCATCCATCATTTCTACTTCTTAAGAATGTGCATATTTTTCTTCGTAACTCACTTCAAAATAGGTAGATATCCATACAATTCTGGATATTGTTTTCTGATTACTTTTTATCTAGAAAAATAGACGTGCATAAAAGGTCCTATTTGTTCATAAATTGTGGCCTCGTGGGGTAGCATATTTGCACATAAATTTCTTATTACATGCAATATGTATAAAGGATCTTCAACATAAAGGAGATTTCTTGTTGTATCTAAGCTTATACTTTCTCCAATAGAATGCGAGGTTTTGGTATGTTACTATACTGGATAAGAATTTTGTTCCGACTCTCCACGGTCATATGAAAACCCAATCTGATTGACATAGATTCTCGTTCCCTTCTCTCAATCGTTTCTGCAAAAGGAAATTTTGATGTTGAACATAACAATACATGAGCTAGAAAAAGAAAAGCTCTAAGTTTGTTTTAAATTTTTTGGTTATTTTGTTCATTCAGGTTCCAACTGAGGAAAATGGTGAAGATCTGCTGCATTGGAGCTGGGTATGTTGGTGGCCCTACGATGGCAGTGATAGCATTAAAATGCCCCACAATTGAGGTAGCAGTTGTTGATATATCTGTCTCCAAGATCTTAGCCTGGAATAGTGACCAACTTCCCATATATGAGCCTGGTCTTGATGAAGTAGTGAAGCAATGTAGAGGAAAGAATCTATTTTTCAGCACAGATGTTGAAAGGCACGTTTCAGAGGCTGACATAATCTTTGTTTCAGTTAACACTCCAACGAAAACTCGAGGCCTTGGAGCTGGCAAAGCTGCAGATCTCACGTATTGGGAGAGTGCAGCCCGAATGATTGCTAATGTATCAAAAAGGGACAAGATTGTTGTTGAAAAATCAACTGTTCCAGTTAAAACAGCAGAGGCAATAGAAAAGATCCTTACTCACAACAGCAAGGGAATCAACTATCAAATTCTCTCAAATCCAGAGTTCCTTGCTGAGGGTACTGCTATTAAAGATTTATTTAACCCTGACCGGGTTCTCATAGGAGGGAGAGAAACTCCAGATGGTCTCAAGGCAATTCAGGCTTTGAAGAGTGTATATGCCCAGTGGGTGCCTGAAGAAAGAATTCTCACCACCAATCTGTGGTCAGCAGAGCTCTCAAAGTTAGCTGCTAATGCATTTCTGGCCCAAAGGATCTCATCCATCAATGCCATGTCAGCACTCTGTGAGGCTACTGGTGCAGATGTGTCACAGGTATCCCACGCCGTTGGAACAGATACTAGAATTGGACCCAAGTTCCTAAATGCGAGTGTTGGTTTTGGTGGATCATGTTTTCAGAAGGACATTCTCAATTTGATTTATATTTGTGAATGCAATGGCTTGAATGAAGTTGCAAGCTACTGGAAACAAGTGATAAAGGTCAATGACTACCAAAAGAACCGATTTGTGAACCGGGTTGTCTCTTCAATGTTCAATACAGTTTCAGGAAAAAAGATAGCGATCCTTGGCTTTGCTTTCAAAAAGGATACAGGTGACACAAGGGAAACTCCTGCAATTGATGTTTGCAAGGGACTTTTAGGGGACAAGGCAAAACTGAGTGTATATGATCCACAAGTAACTGAGGATCAGATTCAAAGGGACTTATCTATGAACAAGTTTGATTGGGACCATCCAATCCACTTGCAGCCAGTGAGCCCAACTGCGGCAAAAGAAGTTAGTTTCGCTTGGGACCCGTATGAGGCGACTAAAGATGCTCATGGAGTCTGCATTCTAACTGAATGGGATGAATTCAAGACTCTTGATTTCCAAAGGATATTTAAACAAATGCAAAAACCTGCATTTGTTTTTGATGGAAGAAATGTTGTTGATGTTCAAAAGCTGAGGGAGATTGGATTCATAGTGTATTCCATTGGAAAACCACTGGATCCATGGCTCAAGGATATGCCTGTTATGGCATAGAAGTCCTCAGGATATAAAAGATGGAGTCTCTCCAAGAGATGAAAGATTTATGATCAATCCTTTTTCTGATATTCATTGTTTTTTTTTTTTTTTTTACTTGCAAGTTGATTCACATTTTTATAATTGTTTTGAGAGTTAACCCTGACGTTTATATAAAATTTACTTCGTTTTTAAAGGTACTCCTATATAATAGTTGATCAAGTTTTGCGTTGTTTTCAGTAAGCTTGAAGTTCCTTAATTTTTATTAAATGTACGAGAAACCTTTTCGCATAAATTTTCAATTCAAATACAGATATTCATCAGCATTAATGATTAGACAACCACGAGTTTTTGACCTATAATATCAACAAAGTTCTACAGGTTTGCATAAGATTAGTATAAAACCATGACCTAATACGTTCTTGAACTAGATAGAGTGACCAACTCCACATTCCCATTTTGGTCTTAGTTAGGCTCAAGCTCTGTCAATGCAATCATTAATGGATTTCAAACAGACAAGAATGATGCCAAAGTTCAGCTCACCAGTTGAATTCCATGTCAAGTTACAGTATAATCAACAAGTGGTGAGTCCTTAATACCTCATATGAAATGAAGAAATCCGAGTCCACAGTTCCCGTGAAGTAGATATCGGAGGATACTGTAACATCATATGGCATTATAACAGCATGGCTAGTTGATTCTTTTTAGTGTGTTGACAAAGGTATAACTGGAAGAAGTAACAAAGAGTTTTCCAAAACCTGCCAAATCAAAGAGAAGGGCAATCAAAGCAACAGGTAAAGGTGTTTTCCAGCCAACCAAAGCTAGATTTCCTTATGAATGAAATGGGAATGGGAGAATGAAATAAGTATAACATGGGAAGCTCTCGAATAATGCTCAACTATGATAATAGAGTTCATATTCTAATCTGACTCGAATAAAATTCACAAAACAAACATACCAAACCCATTGGCTTGCGTGCTGTGCCATTGCAAGGAAGCTTTGTTGTGGGCATTCATTTAACAAGCAATGCATCATTCCACTTGTGTGCTCTTCGTAAAACAAAATAGATAACCAGATATCAAATGGACCACTATACTTCCGCAGTATATTGGTACTGACCCAAGAATAACCAGAGAAAAGTAAACATAAACTCTTGGAAAGGAAACTCAAAAGTTGATTACGAGAATGTCGCTTGGATACAATTGACCTGAAAATGCTCAGGTTTACTTTTGTGTGAGATGTCAATAAAAAATAGAGAGGCTTTCTTTTTAACCCAGTAGAAAAATCATTGGGCACAGGAAAGGAGAGGTTTTGAATTTTGTACGCTGAACAAATCTTACAGGACAGATGGTAACTTAAACACGGTTACGAGATATGGATACAACACGTCACGGACACGGCGATACATTATTTTAAAAATCTAGGAAACGACACGGCAAATGTATTTTAAAAAATATATATCATTTTTATACCAAAAGAAATTTAAAAGTAAATAGGTCGATGCATTTATATATTTTAAAAAAAACTTAGTTTTATGTATTTCGCACTCAAAATTTATTATTATTGTAATGTATGTGTCCTTTTAATCTATATGCATGTCTAACACATTTGTTGTACTAACAAGTATCCGATACGTGTCCAACAAATGTCGGAGTGTCCCCAAGTGTCGGACACTGACATGCTAACCAAACTAAAGTGTCCGTGCTTCTTAGCTTGCAAGTTAAATTCACTTAACATGTCATATCAACAAGCCTAAAGTCATTTATGAGTTTAAGCAATTTTAATAACTCGTTGAGCCATAACTTGGCTCCCATCTCATTCAGCAGCCTCAACACAGAAAAAGAAAGAATTACTCAAGCGTCCTTTAAAGATATTTTCTCTGCTATTAAGAATTAAAATATATGAAGAATTATAGAACCGTAAACTTCAAAGCATTCACTAATGGAAACTCAACTTAGGAAGAACAGGAATTCTGCAAGTGAGGGATCATATATCACGAGTTAACCATCATAGAAACGTGATTAAATGAGAATCACATGTGTCAAAAAGGAAAACTTACTGTAACAAACCTCTGTTAACAGCATTGGCAAAAAGGTAAAAGATTTTTTTTATTGGAGTGGAGAAGCAATGCATCATTGATTAAACCACAGCGCATAGTAAGAATTCTCTTTTAATTAATAATAGATATACAATAATAAATAGAACGGAAGAAACAGTATAGACGTCTACAACTCAATCAATTTTTAAATATATATCATTACTTGTAATGAATTATTCCTTATTGTAGTACTCACTACTCGAGCAAGAGCCTCATGACATTAATTTTTGTTTACAAATGGGTGTAGATAAATTGTTTGACCAACATAAACATTTAAATTACAAGATTTCAACAATAAATGTTGCTTCCTTGAAAGCCCAGCTACAATGGAGGCAATTTACATCTCAGGAAGTAGATTTTGAGAAAACAAGAAATGTTGAAGGAGGCAGTAAGAAGAATGAAAGTAATATAAGTTTAGAAGCCAGCTTACCGCACCCTGTTGTGCACATCACAATGATTACAGTGACCGGAAACTCCATACTATGAAAGTAATAATCTGTTAAAAGTCTATAAAGGGGGAAAGAACATAATGTAAGAGTAAGACATGTCAGATAGAAACCAAAAAAGTTATAGATAACCAAAAGTGAGTGTAGGTATGATTTCAACATTGCATCAGTAACCAGTTTAATAGATCCAAGATATTACCAAGTCAATCCCATGGCTTGATATTTCGTGTTCGATAACCTCTGCCAGAAATTTATGATCCCACACTTTGCCAAAACCATCATGAAAGCATCATTATATTGGATTACAGTTTTCACATGACATAATCAAACTCAGCCAGACACTTTTTAAAGTCACACATGCAAATCTGAATGGTCCAGGATCTTCACTTGATTGAGGGAAACCTAAATTTGAATATCAACAAGAGCAGACTTTGATAAATAAAAATCAAGATATCATCATGGTTATTATTACTATTATTAAAAAAAAAAACGAAAAATAGAATAAAACCCAAGCGTGCACTGAGGTTTGAGGATTTATGACAGCTGACAGGTACCTTTTAACCTCATAGGTTCAATATTCTAGGACCAACATGACACTAGAGAAGCTAACTTTATCTTTTCTTATCTTTTTTTTTTTTGGTAAAAAATACCAGCTTTCATTGAGAAGAAAGAAAATGTTCAAGATACCAGATATTTATGCAAAAACTTCTTTTTGTTTTAGGCTCAAACACCTTAAGAACTGTGGAAGTTTTGTATAGCCTCTTCTCATGGTTCCCATGCCATCTGCATTACCTATATAATAAATGAAGAGCATAAAATAGAATATAAGTGGTTATTTGGAAGCTATTTCAAAAAAATATGTTTGAATAATTAGTTTTCAAAATTTGTTCTCCCTTGTTTTTGAAGTTTGTTGTTATGGTTATGGATGACTTGCTTTCCTAAAACAACTACAGTTGTTCTTTCTATGAAAAACCATGTGTTTATGGATAGTAATTTCGAATGTATTTTTTTTTTTTAATAATTTATAAGTCACCCTCTTGAAACTTTTAAAAACAATTCTGTAAATAATAATAATAATAACAGTAATCTTAAAAAAAAAAAAAAAAAAAAAACCTTTGAAACCAACCCCCCAAACAAGGCCTAAGTTATGAAATTGGGGTTTCACATGACGCAAGTCAAGATTTTGCTGCACAAGTAAATGAAGAAAGAAGGTCAGCTAGTGAATTCTTGAAGTGTAATACCAATTGACATGCACAAAATATGAAGTTTATGCCCCCTTGATGTGAGGAAGTTTATTGTTGGAGAAGAAGACCTGCAGGGGTGTAGAAAGCACAACAGCATCAGGAGCCATAAATAAAAAAGGAACAAAATTGTATACACACAGTGAATAATAAATTTTGAAGTCCTAGTTAAATATTTGGTGTATGAGCATCTTAAATGTTGTTCTAATCTAAACATTAACATTATCAATTCAATTTTCAGCAAGGAGAACTGAAGGAACTTTTCTTTTCTATAGGTAAGAAAGATGTTCTTTAGAACTCAAAATAAACAACAGGCAATAAGATAGAACCTATGACAAAATTTTCTGTCATTGGAGCAAGATATAAACCGGGAAAATTATACAAAATGACCCAAAAAGTAAAAGCTTTTCTTTGGCTAACCTATTATTAAAAACTTAATTATTTGTGACTTTTTTCTTATGTGAAATTCCTTAATTACACTTGAATTTTAAAGGTTCCCGAGCTTCTCCTCTTACAAGTTAAACGGTTATTCATTCCATTCCCACACTAATGTATTCTCTCGGCTTTTGCTCTCGGTTTTTATCTCATCATCCCCGAGTGTTTCGTTCAATTTTCATCGTTCGTTTCAACACCGTTTTCACCGTTCTCATAATCTGAAAGGTTGTTACTCTTTTCCGTCATTGTCTGAACGTTTAGCCATAGTATAAGGTGTATAATCGTTCAGTACATGGGTTAGGGTTCGTTAATTACATGCATTTAGATCGCCTATTATCTTGTAGACGATTGTATATCTTTTAATACTCGATAGCATAGATTTATATACTTGATCGCTTAGCTTTCAATACTCGGTCGCGTAGCTTTTAACCACTTAGCTTTTAATACTCGATTGCCTAGCTTTTAATACTTGATCACCTAGCTTTTAATACTCGATTGCCTACCTATTCTAGTTACTTATTGCTTTAATTATCTGTTTGCTAGATTTATGGTGGTGCATTCAATCCCCGATGAGAAATATTTCCCTGCTAATGCATCTTGCTTGGTCTACATTGGCAAGATGAATGCATTGAAGCACAGATGGACATGTTTAAGAAAACATGCTTTGGTCCACTACTGGACGTCGATGTTGTATCCAATGGCCAGCTTTTCCAACATCTTCTTTTAAGGGATGTCACTGATAAGAATTCAGGCATCGTAAGTTTCAACATCATAGGAAAAAAAGTAACATTCACATGAGATGATTTTAATTTGATTACTGGATTATGGCCGACTGAGGAAAGAT
Organism: Benincasa hispida; assembly: GCF_009727055.1. Classification (NCBI taxonomy): domain Eukaryota; kingdom Viridiplantae; phylum Streptophyta; class Magnoliopsida; order Cucurbitales; family Cucurbitaceae; genus Benincasa; species Benincasa hispida. The sequence continues at coordinate 4,987,341 of NC_052350.1, forward strand.
TAGAAAGGGATACCCGTAGTGAGAGGCTACGACATCTCATCCTTGGACCAAAGGTAGATAATAAACCAATTCTCTGCAAGGATGTTGAGACGGCATTTGAAGGCTACGACATTCCATTGCTTGTCTGATGTTTAATATTAGTAACAACGAATGTTGATGAAGAATGTTGGTTGGATAATAAATGTTGATGAAGAATGTTGGTTGGATAATAAATGTTGATGAAAAAATGTTGGTGGCATTAACTTCTTTGATCAGTCGATGAACGGGAAGAAGAGGGGAAGAGGTCAACCAGATTCGAGGGTACTTAAGGAATTTCACATAGGAAAAGGTCACAAATAATTAAGTTTCTAAGAACCTTTTGGGTCATTTTGTACAATTTTCCATATAAACCCAGCAAGAGAAATGAAGAATAGTAATAAACAAAGATGGAGACATCTAAAATGCTTACATAGACTCATTGCAATGACCAGCAAGATATTTCTCTTTTGAGGAGTGCCATCCAAATGTCAACGGATAACAGATAAGAGTATTTTAGTGCAAGAGAAGAGAAAAAATTTAAAGAATTATTACCATTTAAGAAAGCACTCCTAGAAGATGAAACTGATGTGTGAAAAATTTTGCATAATGAAGCAATCCAAATTACAACGAAGGCAGAAATAACCAAGAGTCAAGCCATCAAAGGACTACCCTGGAAACAACATTTACAGAGAAATATGATTAACAGAAAATTCCATTTCCTGATTCTAAGAAGTCATATCCGAGTTAAAGAGCATAAGAAAAAGGGAAATTTAACACGCAATTGAGAGAAACTTGGCTCAATACACTACAGAAAAACCTGATTCCAGAAAATTCACCCAAATTAGAAAATTTTGTTAAATTACTATGCCTTTGATAAATATACTCACTGTTTTCTTCCTTATATTTCCGGGAAAATAACGAGCTTTCAGCGACTTCTGCAATTTCAATTTCTCAAGCTAGAAGGATGTGAAATCGCAAAGGAGACGGCATTCATTTGGATGATACGGTGGAACTGTGAAAGTAATTTTGCATCCAAAATCTTCAATTCCATCGATTAGCATTCAGTTAGAAAGGAGAGCGAGAGAGAGCATCCAAAAATTTCAATTCCATCGAATAAGACGTGCTGCATTTTTTTTGTACTCGATAATTTAAAATAAATTATAAGGGTAATCGTTGAAATAACAAAATATTTGATGTTAACTTATTTTACCATATCCATAAACAGCATTTTGAAGTCCCAAATTAACATCGCAACTTTAAAACTCGTCTAGTAGTCATTCCGTTTGGTTCTTAGTTTTTAAACTTAAAAGCCTAATCCTTCCTAATTTTTTGCATTTTCCTTCGATAGTTAAAATTTTAGTCAAATTCTAAAAATAGAAGCTACTTTTTTCAATTTTCAAATTTTAATTTGATTTTTTAAAATATTGATATAAAGTAGATAATAAAGTAAGAAATTTAGAGTTTGAATTGTTATATATAATTTAGATTGAATATTATCATTAATGTGGCCTAAGTGCATTATCTACTATTTTATTTTTTAAGACTATTATTTTATTGGGTCAATTCAATAAAAAAAAAAAAATACCGTTAGTAAAGTAAAAAAATAATTTCTTAATTAAACATTCCGACTAGAACGCTAAGAATTGGTCCATGTTAAATAGTTCTTTTCTCCTATCAAGAAACTTAAACAAGTTCCAAATGAAGACTAAGAGAGAAATACAATCCCATACTAATTATCATAGATTAAGATATATTACTCCAACTTATGTTATTGTGAAAATCATCTAATTCAAAGATCTTGTCAATTATTATTTTATACAACATTAGGATTTTATTATATAATCATGAAATTAAAACTTCTTGTAACAAATATTTATAGGTCTAATTTTTAAAAATTAAAGACAGAAAATGAAATGAATACCAAACAAAACCTAAATTTCTAGACATATGACATAGAAATTCTCCAAATATTAAAGATGGAGTCTACCTCCAAAAGATGAAAGCTTGATAATTTTTTTGATACTCACGGTTTTCTTTTCACCTGCAAGTTGTTTCACATTTTTATGATAACCATGAAATTTATATAAAATTTACTTTGCTATATAATAGTTGATTAAATCTTGAAAGTTTGCGGTAGAAGAAGAGAACCCCTATAAAAAGGGACTCAAATTATGCATGGTAACACCTATAGAATATTTACAAAAAAAACTTTCGAATTCGAAATCCACAAAGAAACATGATAACACACAAGAGACTAAATCTCACTAATGTCCCTCTCCACGTCCCTAAAATTCTTGTTGTTTTGCTCACCCCACGCCACCCACAAAATAACACACCCCCCACTAGCCAAAGGAAACGACTCTTCTCCTCACTAGGTTGGTTGAGAAGAGACTCCTCAAGAAACATACCCACATCTCTATATCGGACTTCTATAATGCCAATTGTCTGAAACAAAAGAGTCTCTTTATAAATCTCTCTAATAGCACTTGAAAGACCTTGTCCACAAGGCATCTTCTCTGAACTTACTATCAAACAAAATTATGATGCTCTTTAGAAAGCTTCTAAAATAGGGTCTATAGCTCATCAAGTATAAAACTTAATCAGACTAAGACATCTACAAGTTCTTGTTGTTCCTTCCAACTTCAAGTTTACATTAGCTTCTTTTAACTCAACAGAATTATTCGACTATGTCGAATTATCGTGATTATGTTTGATAACTATTTTTTTTTACTATTGAAAATAAAATTAATAAACACTAATTCTATCCAAAAGTTTTGTTATTTTGCTATTCACATTTTACCAATGTTTTTTTTTTCAAAACTCAAACCATTTTTTTTTTCTTAAAGTAGATTTTTAAAACCATTTTTCTTTTAGAAATTGATTAAGAATTTTGATGTTTCTTCATGAAAAAGATAAAAATCAAGGAAATAAACCTAATCATTTTAGAAAAAATAGAAAATTAAAAACGAAGACCCCATTTGGTAATAATTTAGTTTTTGAGTTTGTATTTTTTAAAATTAAGCCTATAGATACTAACTTCCAAATTTCTTCCTTTGTTATCTACTTTTTACTTATGGTTTATAAAACCAAGCTGAAGTTTGAAAACTAAAATAAGTGGCTTTTAAAAATTTATTTTTGCTTTTGGAATTTGGCTAAGAATTAAACCATTGTACTTAAGAAAGATGCAAACCATTGTAAGAAATAGGGAGGAAATAGACTTAAGTTTTAAAAACAAAAGCCAAAAACTAAATGATTACAAAACAAGACCGAAATTATTATCAAATGTGACCTAGCATTTTCATTCATTCTTGAGTGTCGAATGCCTTTCATTTCTGCCCGAAAAGGAGTATTTCAAACTTCGTCTATCCTTTTCTAAATAATATCTTGTCAAATATTTGCTTGTTTTGAAAGATAATCTTATGTCCAATTTAGAGAGAGAGAAAGGGAGCATACAATCTTCAACATCCTTGAGCAGATAGAAATGTGGAGCAATTTCAATCAACCATTTAGGTTTGAACTCTATTACCTGTAACTCAATTGATAAATAACATATAAGTCAAAATGAAGGAAGAAGATGACTCATCATAGACCGAACCATGTCCAATAGGGTTTGATTTCTCCTTTCCGATACACCATTTTGTTGAGGTGTACCAAGTGCTGAGAGTTGGGATACAATTTCATATTCTATTAAATAGTTCTGGAATGTAAGATCTAAAAACACTCTACCTCAATCAGATCGAAGTGTTTTAATTATTTTATATAATGTATTTTCAACTTCAACCTTAAATTCTTCAAACTTTTCAAAAGCTCCAGACTTTTGTTGCATTAAATAATTATACCCATATCTTAAATAATCATCATAAAAGTGATGAAATATTCAAACTCTCCTCTTGCTTTAACATTCATCAGACTACAGAGGTCTGAATGTACAAGCTCTAAGGGTTCTTTGGCCTATGACCTTTTCCAGTAAAAGATCTTTTAGTCATTTTGCCTTTAAAACATGACTCACACACAGGTAAAGAATTTTCTTCTAACTCGCTTAGAATTCCATTCTTAACCAATCTCTCAATCCTATTGAGATTGATGTGTCCTATCTCAGGTGCCAAAGACGGGCATTTTCTTTAGGAGAAATTTATGTCTTTTATTTTGAGTTATCGCAGTTTTCAACATTTCAGCATTATGGAAGGTTTTAGTTACTAACGGTCTTAGCACACACAAATTATCTTCAAGATTAGCATAACAAATCAATACTCCATTCTTGTAAATAAACACTTTATTTACTTGAAAATTAAGAAAATAATGTTGTTCAAGAAGACATTTTACAGAAATTAGGTTCCTTTTCAAACCTGGAATCACATATACATTAATTAATAAAATATAAGATTTCTGTAAGCACAGTCTGAGCCCTTCCGTTGCCATAGCTGAGATAACGTGCCCAGTTCCAACACGCATCGTCATCTCCCCAACTTCCAGTTGCCACTAGGAAGTAATGCCCTAAAATGAATAAAAAACATGGTTAGTGGCGCCTGAATCAATTATCTAGGTTGAATCATCATTCTCCATTAAACATGTCTCCAATACAAGTAAATCATATTTACTTTGCTTGGCCTTCTTCTTTTCTACCAAATATTTGGGATAGCTCATCTTCCAATGTACCTCGTGGTTGCAATGGAAACAAATTCCCTTTGCAGCCTTGGCCTTTTTGCCCTTCTAGGCAATAGCTGGTGGGTTAGCTTTCCCCTTTCCACCTTTCTTCTTCTTCCACTTTTTGGTGCCAGAAGAAGAAGACATAGACTTAGTTCTAGAGGACAATCCTCCGTACAACTTCTTTAGGGATGAGACAACATTTGCCTCTCCCTTTTGTTCCTTACTTTTCATCAATGACTGAAAAGTCTGAAGTTCATTGAGCAAGGTGGTTCGGTTGTAGTCACTCCTGTTCATAACAACATTACTACGGAACTGTAGGAAACTTTCAGGTAAAGATTCCAAAATGAAGCTAACCTAACTGGCTTCATCAATGATAGGCTCATTCATCTCTGCCATGTTGAAGAGGACCATCATGTTGAGATCGTATTCTATAATAGATGCCTTTTCTTGCATACGGTCATTGAGGATGTGTTTAAGAGCGTCGTGCCTGAGTTTTGTGGAAAGTTGTCCGAACATCCCCCGCAAGGACACCATGATCTCACGGACAATGATCATGAGCTCATGCTTCTTGGCAAAGACGTCGAAAGGCTTGCCTAGATGTACGCTCAGGCCTTCTCATTTACCTGTGTCCAGTACTCGTATGCTTCTCGAACATTTCGAGCAGCATTTGGAGCAGGAATAGGAGGACAATCCTCCATAAGGAAAAAACGGAGGTCATTGATGATTAAAATCGTGTTGATTGTGTTTTTTCAGGTTGTATAATTTTCGCTTGTAAGTTTTTCGGTGGCGAGCAAATTAAGTGTCGCGGAAGTCATAGTTAATAAATTGCTAAAACTATACAAATTAGTTATATTAGTAATCTATTCATTAACATATTTTGAAAAATCAATCAAATTTAGCAAAGTACTCTAATATACAAATTAATTATATTAGTAATCTATGCATTAACATATTTTTAAAAACCAATCAAATTTTTCAATGATGTTTCAGTGAGATAGGGAAAAAGCCATCGTAGGGTGATTAGGTGCCCCTTCACTGAAATGAGACTATCTCAACCAATAGATAGAACAACTCCTTGTTACTGTAACTATCAGTCACCATTGTTCGGTCCAGAAATTGTTAAGCTCGCTTAACATTTCTTGTAAGTGTAACCCCTCATTTTAGTTTCTATAGTTCCGCCCCAATGAGCCAACCATAGGGAAAAACCGGTTGGGATAAAAACTAAAGTAATCCTATCCATTTATGGAGTTTGAGGTAAAGAATCATGCAAATGTCATCTGTAGGGGGACACAAGCAAAGGTGCCCGAGGCCAAGTGATGACGGGCAGAAATGCACGTCATCTTAGGCCTTTTATTTAGAATTATGAGGGTTGTTAAGTAAAATATGCAGCGAATATGTTAGAAATTCATGAGAAAATGAGTTTGCATCCATCAGCATCAAGAATCTCAGCTAACCCACTATTATGCGTTATTATGCATTCAATTGTCTATCTTTGTAGCTAACGCAGGAAGCGAGCGCATACGCGGAAGCCGGGCTATCACAAAGACGATCACATGCGAGGAATCCCTCCATTGCAAAGGCGAACGCATACGTTCGATGCATGGATGTTGCGGCCATCAACCGAATGCGTCCATCACATAGAAGTTGTGATCGTCAAGCGAATGCAGTCATCGCAGAGAAGTTACGGCCATCAAGTGAATGCAGTCATCGCAAAGAGATTGCGGCTACACAATGATAACCATAATAGAGGGACGAATGCAAGATTGGTGGAATGCAACATGAACGGATACCTTGGGAGATTCAAAAGATGATGTTTGCATTTCACCTACCACGCTGTTAGCAGCAGAGATTCAAAAAAGGACCATCGCGTCGTGAATGTCAGAATCAGAGTGGGTCCATTAATGTTGTCGGTGATCAAGCTCTATAAATTGAAGCCGCTGAGCAGAATTTCAAATCATCCGAGTTTCTACCTTTGAGTGGATCCTTGTGATCTAGACAAAAGTGTGAGAAGAAAACTTGAGAGTTCTTCACCTCCTTCATCCATTCCGAGTGATGACCGTGGCCTTCATCGGAGTTAGAGCTCGAGAGAGTCTACTCCACCGCCCATCCATGGCACCACCAGTAGCCTTTACACACATCTGTTGAAAGCAAGACATTGCTTCCAGCAAGCCTTTCCATTTCTCTTTTTTCCTTATATTGTATTGTATTACATTTTGGCTCAAGGAATTAATACATTTTGTGATCAATGCATTTCTATATTTCTTTCAACTCCATCTCCATCTTCATTTACTTAGCATCTTTAACTTTCATTGCATCACTTAGTGAGACTGTTAGAGTATCACATACTTAATAATGCGGCATAGGAATATGAAACATGTAGCAAACCACCTAGAGGTGTGCGTTGCTTGAGTGTTGTGAGAAAACCTTATTTGCTTAGTGTGAAGCTGCAGCAATGCTTGCCTATAAGCGGACACAATGCTTGTCTATGAGTAAAATCAGCAACAATTGCTTGGGAGGGTAAGTGGTTGGTCGTATTAAGCAATGTAAGCAAGTGTTCACTAGAGATAGAATTAATCTTACGTCAGCCAGGTTTACGCGATTACCTTGTCTTAAGAGCACATCATTCATCATTTAGGCATACTTGGGAGAATAGTCTAAAAACCAAAACTAAGACTCAAGAGAGCGGATTGGAATACATAAACAAGAATAGGGAACTTAGAGATAAACTTCGTTTGCTATTATACAGCATATGCACCCTACGGATAGGATATTGCATGCGTCCAGAAGTAGGATACGGTGGTATGCGGTCATCTTGTTTATTTGTGGGAGCACATGAGCAGGAATAGAGACTTAGAAATAAGGCCTCTCGACACTGTCGAATATATATCGCATGTGTCCTAGAAATAGGCACAAGTGTGTGTAGCATGATCGCATAGCTTTGTGCTGGTTGAGGTTGCCCTTGCGGTCAAGCTNGTCAAGCTCAGTGTGCAGTGAAGGCATCCTCACATTTTATCTATTTTTCCATGCATTTTACTATGCGTTAACAGTTACCGTGTCTCTACCTTTCATGCGTATTCCCACTGCTTTGTCTGCTAGTTAGGAGTAGGAGTAGTTTATTAGCTTATACCCCCTATCATTCTTTTATTCATCCACCGCAAACACATCATCGCATACACTTAGCTACAAGTCCCTGAGTTCGACCTCGGATCACCCGAGAAACTTGCGTTCTTGTTATACTTGGCGAGAGAGCAAGAAAACTTGTGACAGGAACGCATGGTCATCACATACATTCATAATCACATATTGCATAGTCCAATGCATGACCACCGACACATGAGTATAAACGCATAACCTAAGACATGCATCGCATATTGCGTTCACCCTAATTTTTGTCATCACCGAGCATGAAACTTTACTACTAACTAAAGAGAGAGACCGTAGGACATGTTGACACATGTCTCGCTCTCACTTACTATAAACACTCTCTCCATTTACCTTGATATTGACCTATACAAACATCATCCATAGGGGGACACAAACAAAGGTGTCTCGAGGTTGGGTATAGATCTCATGGTGTAAACTTTTAAGGAGAAACGTGAAAAGGTAAAATGAAGTATCATATACCACATTTTCCTCATATTGAGCATTATACCTAGGGTTATTTAACTTAGGAAAATCCGGGTACTGATTTTTAACTAAGTGTTTTGTTTAATTTGCCCAAAAGTAACACTTATTTTGGATGGTTAAACAACTTTGATTGATGTTTATTAAACACTTTAATAAACTTCAATCAACCATTGCATGCTTGTAACAAATCTATCTAATTCACATTTATAAGTAAGTTCCTAGGTAGGAGTGTTATGTTTCCTTCAACTTAAATACCCAGCCTAGGCAGAACTAACCTTAGATAAAAGGTCCATTATAGATACATTTGTTACAAAGTTAATCTTTTAATTAAGAATCAATTTAATTCTATTAAACTGATTAAAAGATCAAACTTAATTTTTAATCTTATTGGAAAGTGATCTTAGGTCTATGTGAATCATATTTTAAAACCATTTTTAAAAAATGATTTTAACCTAAGGTTTGCATGCAATTTTGAATTATTAATTTTAATTTTTAATTTCATTTAATTATAACTTTTATAAAAGAAATGAAATAAATTAAAATCATTCAATTGAATTCATTGGCATACTTAATAAATTATAACAATTATAAATTACCTAAGGTAGTGTCATTCTTCATGCAATTTCATTTTGTTACTAACTATATATAACACTTATATAATAAGGTAATCAAATAATGATAATATTCATCCATACATACATTCAACTGTATATTATAATACTTATAATATAAATGATGCATGACAGTGTTATTAATGCATGCAAATATATAATATAACACTTATATTATATGATGCATGAGTATGCTATAAAAATTAAATCATGCAACTATATATCTTATAACATTTATATATAAATAATGCATGAAATTAAATGCATAACCTATGATGAGATTTTATACTATATGACATACATTATGACATATATATATATAATAAAAATAAATCATACATCATATGCATAATTTAAAACAATTAATGGACCGAGATTTGATACCTAAACTATTAATTAATATAACACTTATATTAATTTAATTAATCAAAATTAACTATCTATTACAAAATTAATGGTTAACTAGTTCAAAACAAGCGAACCAGGCCTTGAACCGCTCGAACCGAACCGCCCAGCCTTTGAACCGGACCTGAAACGCTCGAACTGACTGAACTACAAACGAACCGAATGGATCAGGAACTGAACTGGGCGAGAACCAATTTGTTCTTTCCATCTCGATGCATTACAACAATGTGCCTAGCATTGTAACGCTATGGAAAGAACAAATTGTTCTTCCTTATCGTAGCGTTGCAACGCTAGGGCGTTATGGTACAACAACACTATACAATGGCGAACTTGATCGAAACTCCTCCAATTTTGGCCTCGTCTTCTCTAGATTTCGATCGGAATAGTCACGAATGACTCAAAACATTAAAATACAAACTTGGTCACAAACAGTTATGCCCAAAACAAAGACCCTTACAAATCAAATTTTCAAAATTGAAAGCGATATAACATAGTGACCAATCCTAAAACATCCATTAATCATAAACATTCATCAATAATAGATTCATCACATGAATAAAATGACAAAATGCATCACACCATGAAACTATAAATAACATTCTGATAGTTTGGAAAAAATTTGGCCAAAAATCCCACTCTAATACCAATTGAAGGAACCGATGGTCCTTGAGCGAAAATGAGAATCGAACCTAAATCCCAATTTTTACAAAATCAAGAATTTTACATAAACGAATAGAATATTATGCGTTTAGTCACAAAAATACAGAATGCTAAAAAATCAATAGAGAAAAGAGAAGATGGAGAAAAATTACTAACCCTTGAAAAGCTTTTCTTTTCGTAAGATGTCTTATTTGCAAAATGGCCACGAACTCAAAACCCTAATTTTAATACCACCATTTGGTTTCCTCTGCATTCTCTATGATGAGAATTATAGGAATGTTGTAGGCTCTATGATTTTTGGAGAGGGAAAGGAAAAATTGAGAGAGGAGATGAGAGATTGGGGGAGAAAATTTTTAGAACCTTTTATGTGTTCTCTTCTCTGTCAAAACGAAGATGATGAAACCAATCCACGTACTGTATGGATGGTTGCAATTTTGGGAGATGAGAGATTGAAACTTCAATGGTACTTGAATAATTAATTAAACTTCTTTAAGTATATTATTCAACATCCATTAACTATCGTGCACTCCACTAAAGACCGACAACTGCACTCTTCGTACTACAAATATATTCCTATGTCCATTGGATATAACCAGTCAACAGTGCGATAACCCTTCACAAATTACTCGTAAGTACAGCTAGGAAAAAATTACCGTTTTGCCTCTGTAGTTACATCTAACTTCTTAAGTATCATTGATCCTTTTAATGAACAATAAATCATAGTCCAATTATGACTAAACCCTTTTAGGGCCAGAAGAGGGTGTGGCGCTACATTGTTCAAGCCCCGGAATCAGCCCTTAAGGGAACAATTTATCTACTTTCTCTAACTTCAAGGAATGAGTGAATTTCGTCTTGTGTCATTGTGTTTCTAGCTCCTCAATCAAACGAATCCCCAAACTGATAGGCTTGTTGAGTCAGCGATCTGGTCACTCTCACCCATACAAATCAAAGGACTACCTTCATAGGCAAAAGTTCACAACTCAATCAAGATTCAGGTCATGTCACCTATGGTCATCCTGGTGAAATGTAAGTTTCTATTATGAACGGTGATAGATAATGAAACTAGTCATTTTGTGGTCTAGTCTTATACATACTCCTTTATATAGAATATTCCCGATCACATGACACCACATGAATGATTAGGATCAGATCATTTGTAGCACTTTACGACATCTGTAACATCTACAAAGCGGGTTGTACTCGTAGTGTCATCAAGATAAGGTCTCCCGCCTTATCCATCTACTACAGACCATTTAGGTTATCACTTAAACATGATCTACTTGTATGTCTCTACATACATGTTTAAGCTACAGAAGATAACCTTGGATGTTAGTTTATTGGTTTGTGGGTTTAATGCTACTAAAAGTCAAATAAAATATCTCATATTTTATTAAATAAATAAAATGTTTGTACAATACAATTACAAACTATAGGACCCTACGAGATTTAGAGCACCAACCCCAATAGAAACTACACCAAGGAAGCCCAAAACCCTAGATGGGGGCATAATTGAGGAAGATGGATGCATGTTTAAGGAAGATGGGTGCATGTTTGTGATTGAGGCTCAAGAGGATGCTATGAGTTGAATTAAGGGTTGAGTTGAGGAATCAAACATCCAAATCTAAGGGAGCATGCATTGAGAATACTACCATGGACGCATGGAGGTTGGTTGTTGAAGCAACCATGACCTAGGTTACATGCGGCAATGAGAGAAGACTTGGAGAACAAGGTCAGATTGACAACAAAATGGAGTACGTGGCTCTACCAAATGAAGCACCAATCGAGCCTAGGATGAGGTGGACACATATTAAGGCATACAAAAGGCCGGGATAACATCTAAGTGAGGCTTATGCATTGAACACTGCATAGGAAGGACACTTTATGCTTTCATGCAATTAGAAGGTATCAAGGACTCTTATGCTGGATAGTGCATGGTGCTGACACTTAGGATTTTCATGCAATACAAGAGTCATGCGTTGGAGGGTGTGGTTGATGACAGAGAGCTTCTGAAGGCCCATAAATACCCCATGGAAGCTTCATTTAAGCTTACAACACATTCTCCATTCAAAGAAGACTCAAAGGGGAGTGATTAAGGAAAAATTAGGGTTTTCGAGGAAGGCCATGCATTAACCACAAAGGGTATGTAATAGTTGGTAAAAATACAAGTTATTGTAGTCTTTTATTTAGAATTATGAGGGCTAACAAGTAGAATATGCGGTGATTATACTAAGAATTCATGTGAAAAGTGAGCTTGTGTCGATTAGCATGGGAAATCTCTGCTAACCCAATATGATGCGTTATTCTGCGTCAAAATGTCTATTTTTGTAGCTATCGTAGGAATCGATCGAATGCAGTAAATCCCAGACCATCGCAAGGGTGATCGCACACGTTCATCGCATGGATGTTGCGGCTATTGATCGCATGCGTTCATCGCATGGACGTTGTGGCTACAAAGTAATAACCATGATAGAAGGGTGATCGTAAGGTTGGTGGAATGCGATGGTACTTCGGAAAAAAACGGTTGGTGGAATACTCAATCATGCGATATAGACATATGAAGCATGTAGCAAACCACCAAGAGGTATGCGCTGCGCGAGTATAGAAAATTAATCCTCTTTGCTTAGTGTGAGGCTGTAGAAACGCTTGTCTATGAGCTGATCAACGACAACTAACTGCCCGAGAGGGTAAGTTGTGGAACTCACTAAGCAAAGTAAGCAGTGTTCCTAGAAATAGGAATAATCTTATGTTCAACACAACTACGCTTTATGTGATCATCTTGTCTTATGTATGCATCATTCACCATTTGGATGTACTCGAAAGAGTAGTTTAAAGATAGAATCTAGGCTTGAGAGAGTCAGATTAGATCACATAAGCAAGAATAGAAACTTAGACATAAGTTCTATCTGCTATTTACACATCGCATGCGCCCTAGAAATATGAATGGTGGTATGCGGTCATCTTGTCTTATGTACGCATAAGCAAGAATAGAAACTTAGAAATAAGTTTTATCAACTATTTTGCATATGCATTGCATGCATATATTTGTGTATAGCATGATTGCATAACTTGTGCTAGTTGGGATTACCCTTGCGATCAAGCTTAATGATGCGGTGAATTTATCCCTTTCACCATTTTATCTATTTTTCCATTCATCTTATTACGCGTTAACAGTTGTCGCATCTCTACCAATTCTCATAGTCATACTTCCATTGCTCAATCTATTTAGTTAGGAGTAGAAGTAGTGCATAGTCTTTTAACTCCCTTATTCTTTTATTCATTGCCGCAAACATATTGCTTCGTAACATTTAGTTACAAGTCCCTGAGTTCGACCTCGGATCACCTCGAGAAACTTGCAATCTTGTTATACTTGGCGAGAGAGCAAGAAAACTTGTGATAGGAACGAATGATCATCGCATACACGATTAACGCATATTATTCAATTCAATGCATGATCATCGACGCATGGAGATCAACGCATAGCATAAGATGCACGCATATTTACTCTCCATTTTCCATGCATCAGTATGTGTTGAGCAGAAGCAGACTATGCGTCCAGCCTAGGTCCATGCGTTGATCAAGTGTAATCCAGGGGTCTAAAAGGTGCTTTCATGCATCCAACTACTTAAAGAAGACTTGCCTTGCATCCAACTGTTGTCTAAAGGTGTCCATGGGCCTAGTTTCATATCAGTACGAGTTGGTAAGCTAGGTTTAGGGCCAATAATGTATTCTAAAGTTATTCTAGCCCTAAGCATGAGATTCTGAGTTGAATAATGAACTAGTATAGGTTCGAGAGTTAAGAAGGAACCAGTGGGAAACCAGGGAACTCACAAGAAGAGGAAGGTTCCTGCAAATAAAATTGTGAGTGGTATTATTTTAAGGAATTGAAGCATATCTTTTAGATTCTATGTCTATGTTATGAATGAGTAGCCTGGACGAGGATGAGAATACATGGACGGGATGGTCAAGGGGTCGGCAGAACCTCACGGGATGGTCAGGGGGTCATGAGGCCTAGTTCTTGAGCCTGTGGAAGGAATCTCGCATGGGATGGTCAGAGGGTCGGTGGGCTTAGCTTTTGAGACCATAAGAGGAGGATCTATATGCACATAGGAGACGAAATAGATAAACAAAATTATGGGAATTAGACTTAACTATCTACTGTGTGTGTACGTAAGGTAGAGAACGCATTCGTTTGAGTCTGAGATTTGAGTATTAACCTCGTAATGTGGATATGCTTTTAATTATATGAGTTGAAAGAGACTCTTTAAGCTGTTACCACTCACTGAGCTTTAAGCTGCTTTCCTCTTATGTTTTTCTTTGCAGGTTATAGAAGAGTCCAGGTTGCTACGAAAAGTCGAGGTCTGTTGCGAGCTAGAATGATATTGATTTAGTTGTAATTGAGGTTAGGAAAATGTTTGTAAAAAAATTTCCAAATTGTATAAACTGCTTTCCAAATAAGTTATACTTACAATGCTTTTCCTAAATCCCGACTTAAGTTAAGTTAAAGCTAGTAGAGATTAGTTGGAAAGTAGGTATCATGAAAGGGTGGTATTTGCCATCCTCACGGCTCCTTTTAGGTTCGAGAGGTGAACTCGGGAGAGGGTGTGACAGGGCGAAACATCAAAATGCACCCATTCGTTTAAAACCATGAAAAAAACCCCGTGCCCCAGAGGATTTTGAGAATCAAACTCATTTGGTGATCTAAACAGCTCCCGGGCCCACCCGGGTAACCTCCAAGGCCTAATTTTCGTGCGCAAACTTTCCACCAGACGAAATACTCGAAATGCACCCAGTGGTTCAGAACCATGAAAAAATCCCGTGCCTCGGGGGATTTTCAGAACGGAGCTTATTTGGTGCCCTAAAGGGCTCCAGGGCCTGCCCGGGCTGCACCCAAGGCCCAATTTTCGTGCATGAACTTTGCACCTGGCGAAACACCCAAAACGCATCCAGTGGTTTAGAACCATGAAAATACCTCATTCTCTAGAGGATTTTAGGAAGGAGCTCATTTGGTGCCATAAAATACTACAGGGCCCGCCTGGGCAACCCTGGAGGCCCAATTTTCGGTGTGAACTTTCCGTCGAGCGAAACGATTGAAATGCACCGAGTGGTTCAAAACCATGAAAAAATCGTGTGCCCCAAAGGATTTTGGGAGCGGAGATTATTTGGTTCAAAACCATGAAAAAATCGTGTGCCTTAAAGGATTTTGGGAGCGGAGCTTATTTGGTGCCCCAAACGGCTCTCATGCCCCCCTGGGTAGCCCCTAGAGGCCCAATTTTTGTGCACTAACTTTTCGTCGGGCAAAACTCCCGAAAAGCACACATTCGTTCAAAACCAAGAAAAAACACCATGCCCTAGAAGATTTTGGAAACGAAGCTCATTTGTGCCCCAAACTACTATTTGGCCCACCTGGGCGGTCCCTTGAGGCCTAATTTCCGTGTGCGAACTTTCCACCGAGTGAAACACCCAAAATGCACCCAGTTCAGAACCATGAAAAAACCCCGTGCCCTGGAGGATTTTGGGAACAGAGCTCATTTGGTGCCCAAACAAGATTCGGGGCTCGTCTGGGTAGCCCTCGAGGCCCAATTTTCGTGCGCGAACTTTTCGTTCAACGAAACGGCTGAAACGCACCCATTTATAAGAACCATGAAAAAACCTCGTGTCGCAGATAATTTAGCGAATGAAGCTCATTTGGTGCCCCAAACGACTCCCGCACTCGAGGCCTAATTTTTCTATGCGAACTTTCCACCGAACAAAACACTCGAAACGCACCTAGTGTCAGAACCATGAAAATACCCCGTGCCTCGGAGGATTTTGGGAAAAGAGTTCATTTGGTGTCTTAAACAACTCCAGGGCTTATCAAGCAGCCCTCGAGTCCCAATTTTCGTCCGCGAACATTCCACCGGGCGAAATGCCCGAAATGCACCCAGTGGTTAAAACCCTGAAAAAAAACCTCGTGCCCCAAAGCATTTTGGAAATAGAGCTCAGTTGAAGCCCCAAAAAGCTCTGAGGTCCACCTAGATAGCCCTGAGGCCAAATTTTTGTTCATGAACTTTCCATCGGGCGAAACGCCCGAAACACACCCAGTGATTTAGGACCATGACAAAATGCTGTGCCCTGGAGAATTTTGGGAATAGAGCTCATTTGATGTCTAAAACGGCTTCAGGGTCCGCTAGGGTAGCCCCTAAGGCCCAATTTTCATGCGCAAACTATCCGTCGGACGAAACGCCTGAAATGTAGCCATTCATTCAGAACCATGAAAAAAACTCGTGCACCAGAGAATTTTGGAAACGAAGCTCATTTGGTACCCCAAACGGCTCCTGGGCTTGCCCGAGTAGCCCCAGAGGCCCAATCTTCTTGCACGAACTTTCCACCGAGTGAAACACCCAAAACGCACCCAGTAGTCCAAAACCACGAAAAAAACGCCTAGTAGTTTTGGGAACGGAGCACATTTGGTGCCCCAAAAGACTATGGGCCCCGCTCGAGCAGCCCCCAAGACCTAATTTTCGTGTGCGAACTTTCCACCGGGAGAAACACCCGAAATGCACCCAATGGTTTAGAACAATGAAAAAAATCCTGTGCCCTAGAGGATTTTGGGAATAGAGCTCATTTGGTGCCCTAAAAGGCTCCAGGGCTTGCAAAGGCAGCCCACGAGGTGCAATTTTCGTGCGGCAACTTTCCCCACAAAGAGAAACACCAGAAGCGCACCAAATGATTCAGAACCATTAAAAAACCCCGTGCTCTAGAGGATTTTGGTGACCGAGCTCATTTGGTGCCACAAAAGATCTGGGGCCCTACCAGGTAGCCCCCAAGGCCCAATTTTCGTGCACGAACTTTCCATCGGGAGAAACACCCGAAACGCACCCTGTGGTTTAGAACAAGGAAAAACCCCGTGCCCAGGAGGATTTTGGGAATAGAGTTCATTTGGTACCCCAAGGGGCTCGCTCGGGCAGCCCCTGAGGCCCAATTTTCGTGCGCAAACTTTCCATTGAGCGAAACACCCAAAACGCACCAGTGGTTCAGAACCAAAGAAAACCCCGTACCCCGCCCCCAAAGGATTTTGGGAACGAAGCTCATTTGGTACCCCGAACGGCTCCTAGGCCCATCCTGGCAGCCTCGAGGCCCAATTTTCGTGCGTGAACTTTCCACCAGATGAAATGACCTAAATGCACCGAGTGGTCCAGAACAATGACAAAACCTGGTACCCTGAAATATTTTGGGAACGAGGCTCATTTGATGCCCTCAAATGGTGTCCATAACCACCCGGGCAGCCCTGAGGCCCAACTATCGCGTGCGAACTTTCTGCTGGGTGAAACACCCAAAACACACCCAGTGGTTTAGAACCATGAAAAAACCCCGTGCTCCAGAGAATTTTGGGGACGGAGCACATTTGATACCCCAAACGACTTTTGTGCCCACCCGTGTAGCCCTTGAGGCTCAATTTTCATGCGTGAAGTTTCCGTCGAGTGAAACACCCGAAATGCACTCATTTGTTCAGAACCATTAAAAAACCCTATGTCCCTAATGATTTTGGGAACGAATTCATTTGGTGCCCCAAACGGCTCCCGTGCCCGCTTGAGCAGGCCTAAAGCCTAACTTTTGTGCACGAATTTTCAGTTGGGCAGTCCTGAGGCCCAATTTTCGTGCGTAAACTTTCCTCAGGGCGAAACACCCGAAACGCACCTAGTGGTTTAGAACCATGAAAAAACCCCGTGCCCTAGAGAATTTTGAGAACAGAGCTCATTTGGTGCCCCAAACGGCTTCTGTGCCCACCCGGGCAGCCCTCGAGGCCCAATTTTCGTGAGTGAACTTTCCACCAGGCGAAATTCCCAAAACGTAGTGATGCGGAACCATGATAAAACCCTGTGCCTCAAAGTATTTTGGAATGGAGCTCGTTTGGTGCTTTGAACGTCTCCGAGGCCCACTTGGGCAAACCTAGAGGCCCAATTTTTGTGCACGGACTTTTAGCTGAGAAAAATGCCCGAAACACACCAGTGGTTTAGAAAAATGAAAAAGGTCGTGTCTAGGAGGATTTTTGGAACAGAGGTCTTTTGGTGCCCAAACGGCTATATGGCCCACCTAGGTAGTCCTCTAGGCCCAATTTTCGTGCGCAAACTTTTGGTCGGGCGAAATGCTCATAATGCACCCTGTGGTTCATAACCATAAAAAAAAACCATGTGCCTCTGAGGATTTTAGGAATGGAGATCACTTGGTCCCCTTAATGACTCTAGGGCACGCTCAGGCAGCCTTGAGGACCAATTTTTGTACACGAACTTTTCGTCAGACGAAAAGCCTGGAATGCACTTAGTGATTTAGAACCATGAAAAAATGTCGTGTTCGAAAGATTTTGGGAATTGAGCTCATTTGGTGCCTCTAAATGCCTTTGGGTCCTGCTCGGGCAGCCCCTGAGGCCTAATTTTTGTGCACGAACTTTCCGTCGGGCGAAGCACCCGAAACGCACCTCAATGGTTTAGAACCATGAAGAAATCCCGTGCATCGGACCATTTAGGAATGAAGAACATTTGGTGACCCAAACGACTCAAGGGCCCGCTCAGACAGCCTTTGAAACTTAAATTTTGTATGCGAACTTTCAGCCGGGTGAAACCCCAAAACTCACCTAGTGGTTCAAAACCATGAAAAAACTGTTGGGGATGATGCCCTAAACTCTCGTTGGGTCCTGTAGTTTGTAAACACAATTTTGAACAAATGCTTGTGATGTAATAATATATGATATTTTCTTCACTTTTATCTATGGAACATTAGATGTTTTAATTGCTTTACCACAAACCAATAAACTAAAATCCATTGTTATCGTTTGTAACTTAAGCATGTATGTGGAGACATACAGGTGGATCATGTCTTAAGTGATAACCAAAATGGTCTGTAGTATATGGATATAGGAGGGATACCTTATCTTGATAACGCTACGGATGTGGCCCACTTTGTAGAATAGTTACAAGTATTATGACTTGCTACAGATGGTTTGATCCTGATCATTCATATGAAGACATGCAAACGGGAGCGTCCTATACAAAAGAGTTTGTATAAGACCAGACCACGAAGTGTTATAGTCTCATTATATAACGCCATTCATGACAGAGACTTCACTTCCCTAGGATGACCATAGGTAACATGACCTCAATCTTGAGGGAGTTGGAAACTTCTGCCTTTGAGGGCAGTCCTTTGATTTGCATTGGTGCGAGTGGCCAGATCACCGACTCAAACCTACCACTTTGAGGATTCGTCTGATTTGGGAGTTGGGAACTCAGCTACACAAGATGGAATTTACTCCTTCCCCGAAGCAGGGGTAAGTAGATAGATTGCTCCCTTAAGGGCTGATTCCGGGGCTTGAACGATGTGGCACCTCACACTTTCTCATGGCTCGAGAGGTGTCCACATTTGTTGTATTATTCTTTAGAGGGATCAGTGGTACTTAAAGAGTTAGATGTAACTATAGGGGCAAAACGGTAAATTGGCCCACTGTACTTACGAGCATCTGTGAAGAGTTATCATACTGTTGATTGGTTATATCTGATGGACACAGAAATATATCTGTGTTGACAAGAGTGCAGTTGTCGGTCTTTAGTAGAATGTCTGGCAGTTAACTAATGGTGGATCTCGTGGCTAAAGAGTTTAGTCAGCTATTCACCTACCATTGGAGCTTCGAGCCATAGGTCCATAAGGACCCTTGGCAGTTCAATGGATTTAAGTTGAGAATCAGTTTTTGGGTCAATTTGAAGTGTTCAAATTAATAAGAGGGAGTTCGATAATATGAATGAACTGGTCAATTATATATGATATATTTGATATGATGTATGAGATACATTAATTGGAGGAAAATGATATAAATATGATTTACATCTAGTGGAGGAGAAAAAGACTATGGTTCATATGTTGCATTTGATGTGATATTAAACCATAGATTATAAATATAATATGATTATATTTATTTTTTAATTTAAACGATTATGGGACAATTGTTGCCTGACTTTTTCTTCGTAACCGAATGAGTTAGTGGGAGGTTACTTTTAGTTTTCGTAACTGAAGGATAAAATAAAAATTGTTTTCATTTTGCAAAGAATCAGACATTCGCTCACCGAATTATGTATACTGCCTATCGCATAGCAAACCAATAGTATACACGATAGTTCAACGTTTCTAAACAATCATATATATGCATGCGGTTTACTAAATGATCGCATAGGATTTGCTACACGATCATCTAGCTCTTTCTAAATGATCGCACGTCCGAGCGTGTTACTAAACGTTCGTCTATACGACCGCGCCCCTTTTACTACACGATTGTCTACCTTTACCTAAACGATCAAGCATCATCTATATAATAGACACTTGACTTCTCCCACTTGTTTGGTCGTGGTAAACGATTGTGCTTTCCTCCTTCCCTCTACCAAATCCAACAGAGCCCATACCTCCTGAATTCTCACTCCGAGAATACCGAGGGTTCAAAGTAGTGGTGTCTTCCTTACTGTTGTGTTCATGAGGAGTCCATTTGTGGGTAGACGATTTGGTGGACGATTCCTTGGACAATCTCAGCGAGAGCGAGAGGAGCAGTCCTTGGATGAGAATGAGATTTCTGTGAAGAGGGTTATTCAACTGGTATGTTTCTTGTTCTCTTATTGTTGTTAAAGTTCAAAGCATGCCTGTAATTTGTTGTTAATGCATAACTTGTCTATTTGATCGTGAATGCGGTAATTCTATCACAATGAGTTTAGAACGATCTTGCTTCCACTTAGAGGTACTCTTTGATAAGAATACCTTCAATTGGTATTAGAGCCAAGTTTTGATATTCCAAATTCATTGATACAAAGAATAGCATTTACTTTCTCGGTGGGTAAAGCATGTCTACATTCTGTTTAATTGTTAAATGGTTTGGTGGATGTGGATTAATGGATTTTTCTAGGATGAAGCCTCTGGTTGTTTAAATTCTTTTACATTCGAAGTGTTTAAATCGTTGAGTTGTTAGTGTTGAGGCTTCAAGGCAAGGAGTTGCTGTTTTTTGAGGATGAAGACGACCAAGCGTTGATCAGGTCATGTAAACGATGGGGTAAACGATCATAGAGTATCAGATACTCAGGAGCAGGTTGTCACGCACGCACTAAACGATCGTGTAGCTCTGCAAGCTTCATCGTTTAGTACCTAACTACACGATCGCGAAGTAAAATGTTTACTTAAGTGCTTGTCATGTGATCGTCTAGACGATCGTGCTTCACAGCACTGCCATTGTCTAAACAATCGTTTAGACTCGCGAGTTATTGTCTTGTGTGCTAAACGATCGAGTACCTCATGCTTCATCGCATAGTTATTGGTACTCGATCATAGCTAAACGATCGTGTATACCCGGTCATGTTTACTAAACGATGGGAGCTTCGCCCGGGCAGTTCAAGACCCGGTTTGCCTGTGAACCAGTTTGCTTGATGGAAAATGTAATTAATAGAGTTTTTATTTCCGTTTTTTGAGGTCGTTCATCCCGATCCATTAATCTTTGTGAATGTACATAGGATGTATGTTTATTTAAATGTCATACGATATGCCATATAGAAGAAATCCCACCTTAGGTTATGCATTGGTCATGCACATCTCTTTATTATAAGTGTTATGATTTAGAGAAGCATGATTTAAATTACATAAGAGCATGCTCATGCATCATATAATATAAGAGTTATATTTATGGATGCATTAAACATAGACATGCATCATCTTTATATTATATGTATTATAGTATAAGGAAGCATGTTTGCTTGGTTCGTTACATGTATATAAAAGTTATGTATAACAATGAACGGACATTGCATGAAGCATGACACATAGGTTAAATTTATAAGTGTTATAAATACCTTGTTTTGTGGCATTGTGTATGGTTTTAGTTGTTTCTTTTATAAAGGTTATAAGGAAATTAGAACTAAAATCTATAAGAAAGACATGCATGCGAACTTAGGTCTAAATCATGGTTTTAAAAGTGTTTTAAAACTTGGTGGAGATAGACCTAAGATCAAGGTTCTAATGAGATTAGCAACCTAGGCTTTAATCTTTTAATTAGTTTAATAGGATTAAATTGACTAATAAAAGGTTAAAGTGTAGCAAATCTATATATAAGGGACCTTTTGTCTAAGGCGGATTCTGTCTAGGCTGGGGTATTTAAGGTGACGGAAATGGAACACCTCTATTTGGGAACCTATATGGAAAGGTGAATTAGATAAATTTGATGCATGTGTGCAAATTTGAGGACAATTCATTAAAGAGTTTAATGTGACTACTTGAACTTGTTGAATTTCAAAGACAACAGTTGTTTTTGGGCAAATTAAGTTGACTTAGATTAAAATCAGTAGCTGAATGGTCTAAGTTAATGAACCCCTAGATAGAACATTCAGTGGGAGGTACTTGGGGTATCTGATACTTCATTTAAACCTCTTGCATTTCTCTCTTTATTGTCCACACCGTAGTATCTATCCTTAGCCTCGTGGCACCCTAGGAGTGTCCCCCTAAAGGATGGTGTTTGGGTAGGTCAATATCAAGGTGGATGGAGAGAATGTTTATAGTAAGTGGGAGCGGGACGTGCGATAGCATATCCCACGGTCTCTCTCGTTAGGTTGGATAAAGTGTTTGTTCATCACCTTGAGGCACCTTGGGAGTGTCCCCTTATAGGATGGCAGTTTTGCACGTTTCTTTATTTGATCTTCTGTATAGGATAAGGTTGTTTAGTCTATTGTCCTAATCTGCTTTTTCCCTACGGTGGGCGCATTAGGGCGGGACTCTAGGGCCGAAAACGAGGGGTTACACTTACGCGAAATTGTTAAGGGTTAACAGTTCTAGACCGAACGAATGGTGACTTTTAGGTGTAGTTCCAAGAATTGTTCTGCCTAATGGTTGAGAGTGTCTCATCCCAATAAAAAAGGATCTGATCACCCCACCGGTGACGTTTGTTCTGCCTCGCTGGGGCATCATTGTGAAATAGAAGTCTTTTCACTTAGGGTACTTGGAAACTATTTTGCTAAAAAATAAAATTGGTGTTAAAATGTGGTTTAGAATAGGCTTATTAAATTTTGTTCGTTTTTCAGCAATGTTTTAAATGGATACCGCCACAATAGCTCTACTTAGCGTCGATAAACTGACTGGAGAGAATTACGCTAGTTAGTAACATATGATTACAACAATACTGATCATTGATGATCTCAGATTCGTCCTTACGAAGGAGTGTCCTCTTATTCCACCTCCTAGCGCCGCTCGAAATGTTCAGGAGGCTGATGAGCGATGGACACGGGCAAACGAGAAGGCCCGAGCCTATATCTTGGCCAGTCTTAATGACGTTTTAGCCAAGAAGCATGAGCCCGTGGTATTAGCGCATGAGATCATGGAGTCCCTGCAGGGGATGTTCGGACAACCGTCTGGATAGCTCAAGCACGAGGCTCTTAAATGCATCTTCAACTCCAAAATGGAGGAAGGTACCTCTGGTCGAGAACATGTGCTTAACATGATGGTCCACTTCAATGTGGCAGAGATGAATGGGTCTAGGATCTATGAGGGCAGCCAAGTTAGCATAATCCTGCTTTATTTTCCGAATAGCTTCCTACACTTTGTTAGCAATGCGATTCTTAACAAAGTGTACTATACCCTTACAACTCTCTTCAACGAGTTGTAGACATTCCAATCTTTACTAAAAGTAAGGAGAAGAAGGGAGGTGAGGAAAATTTTGCTTCATCTTCAAAGACGTTCCATAAAGGTTTGACCTCAGGAACGAAGTCTGCACCTTCTACTCCTTACACTGAAAAGTGGAAGAAGAAGAAGGGTAGTAAGGGGAAGGGGAAGACACTTACTAACCCACAGCCTGTCGCCGAGCGGGGTAGGCGTTCAACGCCGGTTGACAAGGGAAAGTATTTCCATTGCAACCAGGACGGGCACTGGAAGAGGAATTGTCCTTGCTGGTTGAAGGAGAAGAAGGCAGCCGAGGCTAAGGCCGAGGCTAAGTCAAAACAAGGTAAATATAATTTACTAGTTTTGGAAACTTGTTTAGTGGAGAATGATGATTCTGCCTGGATTATTGATTCGGGCATCACTAATCATGTTTGTTCTTCTTTTCAAAGGATTAGATCCTAGCAGCAGCTGAAGGCTGGTGAGATGACGATGCGAGTAGGCACAGAGCACGTCGTCTCAGCTGTGGTAGTGGGAGGCGTCCGGTTGACTTTACATAAGAAATTTTTTGTTTTACATGATGTATTTGTAGTTCATGAGTTGAAAAAGAATTTAATTTCTGTAAAGTGCTTGTTACAGTGTAAATATACTCTTGAATTTAATTCGAATAAAGTGTTTGTTCATAAAGATGAAGTAGAAATTTGTACAACAAATCTGAAAAATAACTTGTATGTGTTAAGACCGTTAGCAACGAGTTCCCTCCATAACATAGAGATGTTTAAAACTACCGTAACTCAAAATAAATGTCAATGAGTTTCTCCAAAAGAAAATGGCCAACTTTGGCACCTTCGATTAGGGCACATCAATCTTAATAGAATTGAGAGATTGGTGAAGAATGTCCTTCTAAGTGAGTTAGAGGAAAATTCTTTACTGGTGTGTGAATCTTGCCTTGAGGGTAAGATGACTAAAAGGCCTTTTACTGGAAAAGGTTATTGAGCCAAAGAGCCTCTAAAGTTAGTGCATTTTAACCTTTGTGGTCCCATGAATGTGCAAGCCAGAGGAGGCTATGAGTATTTCATCATTTTTACTGATGATTACTCTAGGTATCGGTATGTTTATTTGATGTAATGGAAGTCTGAATCCTTTGAAAAGTTCAGAGAGTTCAAGGTTGAAGTTGAAAATGCATTGGATAGGCGAATTAAGATACTTTGATCGGATCGAGGTGGAGAGTTTTTGGATTCAGGGTTCCATGACTATTTGATAAAACATGGAATCGTTTCCCAACTCTCAGTGCTGGCTACACCTCAGCAGAATGGTGTAGCGAAGAGGAGAAAAATAAACTTGTTGGACATGGTTTGGTTGATGATGAGTTATGCTTCCTTACCGAACTTGTTTTGGGGTTTTGCAGTGGAGACTGCAGTGTATATACTCAACTATGTTCCTTCCAAGAGTGTTTCGAGAACACCTCTGTAGTTATGGAATGGCCGTAAAGTTAGTTTACGTCACTTCCGTTTATGGGGTTGCCCAACACATGTGCTTGAGGCTAATCTAAAGAAATTGGAACCATGGTCGAGGTTATGCTTGTTTGTAGGCTACCCCAAAGGTACATGAGGGGGTTACTTTTATGATTCGATGGAAAATAGAGTGTTTGTTTCTACGAATGCTACCTTTTTGGAGGAGGATCATATTAGGGAGCACAGTTCACGTAGTAAGATCGTGTTATGTGAGCTTTCCAACGAGAGTTGTTGAAAAGTCTGCTTCATCAGCAAAAGTTGTTAATGATAGTTCACCTAGTAGGTCGGTTCCACCTTAAGAGTTCAGAGATCCTTGACGCAGTGGGTGGGTTGCGAACCCACCTATTCATTATATGGGTTTCACGGAAATCCTGGCTATGGTAGCCGATGGCGACGTTGAGGATTTATTGTCTATCAGAAGGAATGAGGATGTTGACCGGATGAATGAGTCAAACCATGGATCTCGAGATAGAGTCGATGTACTTTCAACTCAGTATGGGATTTTGTAGATCAGCCTGATGGGGTAAGAACCTATAGGTTGTAAATGGATCACAAGAGAAAACAGAGTGTCGATGGGAAGGTGCAAAACCTTCAAGGCTCGACTTGTGGCAAAGGGTTATTCCTAGGTGGAGGAAGTGTTGGGGTTGATGCCTAAAGTCTTGTGTCCTGTAGTTTGTAAAACAGTATGTATGAACACTTGTGTTGTTAATATATGATATTATATGTATGAACACTTGTGTTGTTAATATATGATATTTACTTCACATCTTGTATTTTGCTCGGTTAATTGTTTTATTTTCTTTACCACAAACCATAAACTCTATCCCTGTTATCTATATGTAACTCAAGCATGTATGTGGTGACATACAAGTGGATCATATCTTGAGTGATAACCAAAATGGTTTGTAGTAAATGGATAAAGGAGGGAAAACTTTATCCTGGTAAACACTTCGGACGAAGCCCGCTTTGTGGAATGGTCACAAGCATTGTGACTTGTCACAGATGGTCTGATCCTAAATCTTCGTGTTTGAGGACATGCGAGCAGGGGCGTCCTATACAAAGATTTTGTATAAGGACCTGACCACGAGTGTTAAGTCTCGTTGTATAACATCGTTCATGATAGAGACTTCACTTCACTAGGATGACCATAGGTAACATGACCTCAATCCTGAAGTGAGTTGGAACTTCTACCTATGAGGGCGATCCTTTGATTTGTATGGGTGCGAATGGCCAGGTCGTTCTGATTTGGGAGCTGGAAACTCAGCTACACAAGATGGAATTCATCTCTTCCCTGAGGTAGGGCTAAGTAGATAGATGGCTCTCTTAAGGGCTGATCCCGGGGCTTGAACGATGTGGCACCACACATTTCTCTTGGCCCGAGAAGGTGTTCACACATAATTGGAATATTGTATTGTTCATTAGAGGAATAAGTGGTACTTAAGGAGTGTGATGTAACTATAGGGGCAAACGGTAAATTGTCCCAGCTGTACTTACGAGCATCTGTGAAGGGTCATCATACTCATGATTAGTTATATTCAATGGACAAAAAATATATCTCTGGTAGAAGAGTCCAGTTGGTGGTCTTTAATGGAATCAATGACAGTTAATGGATGTGGATGTCCTGGCTAAAAGAGTTTAGTCAGCTATTCAATGTCACCGTTAGAGCTTCGAACCACAGGTCCATTAGGTCACCCTGGGTAGCTTGGATTAGGTCGGAGAACCAGTGTTTGGTTTAATTTGAAATATTCAAATTGACAAGAGGAAGTTCGATTATATGTGATATAATTGGACTGGTTAATTATATATGATATAATTGGCTAAATGTATGTGATACATTATTTTGAGAGGAATTAGATATAAAATTGATTTATATCAAGTAGAGGAGAAATACTATAGTAGATATGTGATATCAAACTAATGGATATAAATATAATATGATTATATTTTTAATTAATTAATTGATTAATTATATGATAAATAACTTACAATTCTTCCAATTCGGACGTGGGTAGTGGGCAACGTTGGTTTATGGTAACCGACGGGTTAAAAATGAAAAAGTTTTTCATTTTTTGAATGGTGCATTCATTAATTTCATCCACCCAAAAGAATTCGTGAAACAATCGCCCGAGAGACTATACGATAGTAGCTCTTCCATCTAAACGATCGTCGACCTCACGATGTTTCTAAACGATCGTCTACGTTTTTCCTAAACAATCGGTCAGTCTTTCCTACACGATCGTGTAACTCTTCTATACATTAAGCATTTCTGCTATACGATAACACTGTTATATCTCCCACTTGCTTATCTTCTACATGACTTGTTGTCCTCTATCCTCTACCAAACTCACCAAAGCCCACTCTTTTACTTTCATGTCGAGAATACCCGGGGTTCATTAGTGGTGGTGTCGTCCCCGCTGCATTGTTCGTGTTCGCGTTGATCGTGCTGTTCTAGTCGACATTCCCGCTCGGTGTTGGTAGATCTGTTGGAGGGATCCGCTACGTAAGGATTCTAAAGTTCAAAGACAGTCTTCAACTGGTATGGAATCCTTTCCCTGTTATTCTTTTTGTTCTGAACATGCCGATAATTAGATGTATGTGCATAACTGTTAGTGTTGAATGTATATCTTTTATCTTTTGGTCACTGTGAAATCGGAGCGATCTGAACACGCTCATAGAACTCTCGGTATGGGATCCTTTAATTTGTATCAGAACCAGGTTTCTGATACTCCAATTTCATCTATTGCAACGAAATAACATATACATTCATGGTGGGTATATTTCTATGCTGTTTTAATTGTTAAATCTGTTATGGATGTGCCAGATTTATGGATGTTTTCGGGATGAATAGCCTCGGTTTGTTTAAATAATTTTACATTTGCGGTTATTTGTAAAGGCCCCTACGTTTTTGGGTAATAATAATCGTTATCGAGTCTATATTCAAAGATTGTTTGAAGTTTTGAGTTGTTCGTCGAAGTTCTGGGTCAAGGTTGCGACTCTTTGAGGAAGGAGATGATCTAGGGTTGATCGCATCATGCAGAAGAAGTTCTACGTGATCGCTTCCCATCGCATCGTAAAGATGAAGGAGTACGCGATCGCAAATGAATGCATCGGTTAAACGATGGGGAATGCATTCAAAAGTTGGTTGCATCAGGTTGACGATCGGGTATGCGATCGCTGAATATCGTTTAATGTGAGCACACGCTAGACGATCGTTTAGGTCAGCAAGCTTCATCGCTTAGTAACTGACTAAACCATCACTTAGCATCGCAAGGTAAATCGTTTACCAAGTTGCATGCATCGGTTAGACGATGAGACACTCGCGTATCGTTTAAAGCACGCACGCTAGATGATCGTTTAGGTCAGCATGCTTCATCGCTTAGTAATTGACTAAACGATCGCTTAGTAACGTAAGGTAAATCGTTTACCTGTTGTTGCACTACACGATCACATGGGCGGTCAGGCTTCGCAGCCTTGTCGTCGTCTATGCGATCATTTGCTTATGTTTCTATCGTCTAGTGCGTGCTGAATGATCATCTAGCTGCTGGAGTTAGCTACACGATGAAGACCTCCTAGCGGTTCAAGCCCGGTTCGCCTGTGAATCGGTTTGCTCGATGAAAAATGTAATAGATAGGATTTTTCATTCCGGTTTTTGGTTAAAAGGCTCCTCCCGGTCCATTAATCCTTTGTTTATTACATGTGATGTATGTTTTATATGTCATATGGTATGCATATATTGTAAATCCCACCTTAGGTTATGCATATCATGCATCATCTCTTTATTGTAATTGTTATAATTTAGAGAAGCATGATTTTAATTACGTAAGAGCATGCTCATGCATCATTAATATAAGAGTTAAATTTATGCATGCATAAAAAAAAGCATTGACATGTATCATCTTTATATTATAATTGTTATAGTATTAGGGTGAATGGTAGCATGTTTGCTTGGTTGTTACGAATTATATAAAAGTTATATATAGTAATGACCGGACATTGCATGAAGCATGACACATAGGTTAATTTATAAATGTAATAAATGCCTCGTTGTGTGCAATGTTTTTAGTTGTTTCTTTTTAAAAGTTAAAGAGAAATTAGAACTAAAAGAAATAAGATAGACATGCATGTTAACTTAGGTTTCAATTCATGGTTTTAAAGTGTTTAAAACTTGGATCACATAGACCTAAGATCACGGTTAATATGATTAGAAACCCTAAGGCTTTAATCTTTTCATCAGTTTAATAGGATTAAATTAGCTAATAAAAGGTTAAAGTGTAGCAAATTTATCTATAAGGGACCTTTTGTCTAAGGCGGGTTCTGTCTAGGCTAGGGTATTTAAGTTGACGGAATCGTAACACCCTTACCTGGGAACTTACCTGAAAAGGTGAATTAGATAGATTTGATGCATGCATGCAAGTTAAGGACAGTCCATTAAAGTATTTAAATGTGACTACTTAAACTTGTTAATATTTCATAGACAAACGTCGTTTATGAGCAGAGTTTAAAAATACGACTTAAACTAAAATCAGTAGCCGGATTGTCTAGGTTAATGAATCCCTAGGTAGAACATTTAGTGGGAGGTACTTGAGGCATAAGATGCTTCACTTAAACCTTTTACTTTTCTCCTAAAGTCCACATTGTGAGATCTATCCTCGACCTCGCGGCACCTTTGGCGTGTCCCCCCAACGAATGGTGTTTGGGTAGGTCAATATCAAGGTGAATGGAGAGAATATTCATAGTAAGTGGGAGCGGGAAGTGCAACAGCATATCCCTCGGTCTCCCTCGTTAGGTTGAATAAAGTTACTGCACATCGCCTCGAGGCACCCTGGGAGTGTCCCTATAAAGGATGACAGTTTTGCGTGTTTCTTTATTTGATCTCCTGTAAGAAGATAAGGTAACTTAGTATCTTGTCCTAATCTGTATTTTCCTTACGGTAAGCGCATTAGGGTGGCACTTTGGCACCGAAAACGAGGGGTTACACTTACATGGAATAGTTAAAGGTTAACGATTTTGGACCGAAAAATGGTGGCTGTTAGGTTTAGTTCCAAGAGGTTCTGCCTAATAGTTAAGAATGTCTCAT
>NC_052350.1:5018765-5020445 GCF_009727055.1 Benincasa hispida
GATTAGATCTTGGCGACAGTTGAAGGCTGGTGAGATGACGATGCGAGTAGGCATCGGGCACGTCGTCTCAACTGTGGTAGTGGGAGGACTTTAGTTAGCTTTAAGAAATAGGTTTCTTATTTTAAATGATATATATATTGTTTCTGAACTAAAAAGGAACATTATTTCTATAAAATGTTTATTGCAATGTAAATACATTGTTTCTTTTGATTTGAATAAAGCATTTATTCATAAAGATGGTGTTTTTATTTGCACAGAAAATTTGGAATCGAATTTATATGTGCTAAGGCCGTTAGCCATTAATTCTCTCCATAATACTGAAATGTTCAGAACTGCCATAACTCAATCAAAACGTCAACGAATTTCTCCAAAAGAAAATGCCCATCTTTGGCATCTACTTTTAGGGCACATCAATCTCAATAGGATTCAGAGATTGGTGAAGAATGGACTTCTAAGTGAGTTAGAAGAAATTTTTTTGCCAGTTTGTGAAGCTTGCCTTGAGGGTAAGATGACTAAATGACCTTTTACTGGAAATGGTTCTAGAGCCAAGGAGCCTCTTGAGTTAGTACACTCTGACCTTTATGGTCCTATGAATGTGCGAGCCCGAGGTGGCTATGAGTATTTTATCAGTTTTATTGATGATTACTCAAGTACGGGTTTGTTTATCTTATGCAATAGAAGTCTGAATCCTTTGAAAAGTTCAAAGAGTTCAAGGCAAAAGTTGAAAACGCAATGGATAGACGGATTAAAACACTTCGATCAGCTCGAGGTGGAGAGTTTTTGGACTCGACATTCTAGGACTATTTGATAGAACATGGAATTGTTTCCCAACTCTCAGTGTCGGGTACACCTCAGCAGAATGGTGTAGTGGAAAGGAGAAATAGGACCTTGTTAGACATGGTTCACTCGATGATGAGTTACGCTTCCTTACCGGACTCGTTTTGGGGTTTCGCAGTGGAAACTGCGGTGTACATACTCAACTGTGTTCCCTCCAATATTGTTGCAAGAACACCTCTGGAGTTGTGAAACGGCCGTAAAGCTAGTTTACGTCACTTTCGCATTTGAGGTTGCCCTGCACATGTGCTTGAGGCTAATCCTAAGAAGTTGGAACCATGGTCGAGATTGTGTCTCTTTGTAGGCTACCCCAAAGGTACACGAGGGGGTTATTTTTATGATCCAACGGAAAATAGGGTGTTTTTATCAACAAACGCTACTTTCTTGGAGGAGGATCATATAAGGGAGCACAGTCCACGAAGCAAAGTCGTGTTGCATGAGCTTTCTAATGAAACTACTGAAACTTCAACAAGAGTTGTTGAAGAGCCTGCTACATCAACAAGAGTTGTTGATGGGAGTTCATCTAGTAGGTTGGTTCCACCTCAAGAGTTCAGGGAACCTCGACGTAGTCGGAGGTTTGTGAACCCACCCGTCGCTATCTAGGTTTCACGAAAATCCTTGCTATGGTAGCAGATGGCGATGTTGAGGATCTATTATCTTATAAGAAGGCAATGGAGGATGTTGACCGGGATGAATGGGTCAAGGCCATGGATCTCGAGATGGAGTCGATGTACTTCAACTCAGTATGGGATCTGGTAGATCAGCCTGATGGGGTTCGCCCTATAGGTTGTAAATAGATCTACAATCACAAACGGGGTGTTGATGGGAAGGTACAGATCTTTAAGG
>NC_052350.1:5020760-5138446 GCF_009727055.1 Benincasa hispida
CTTC
This sequence comes from Benincasa hispida, assembly GCF_009727055.1. NCBI lineage: Eukaryota > Viridiplantae > Streptophyta > Magnoliopsida > Cucurbitales > Cucurbitaceae > Benincasa > Benincasa hispida. Next base: position 5,020,765 of record NC_052350.1, read on the forward strand.
AGTAGTCTTCTTAGTGTTGTATGTAGACGATATCCTACTCATTGGGAATGATGTAGGTCTATTGACTGCAGTTAAGAACTGGCTAGCGACCCAATTCTAAATGAAAGATTTAGGAGAGGCTCAGTTTGTTCTAGGTATACAGATCTTTCGGGATCGTAAGAACAAAGTGCTAGCACTGTCTCAGGCATCGTAAATTGACAAGATGTTGCTCAAGTACTCGATGCAGGACTCCAAGAGGGGCCTACTACAGTTTAGGCATGGAGTCACTTTGCCTAAGGACATGTGTTCTAAGATGCCTCAAGAGGTTGAGGAGATGAGACGGGTCCCATATGCTTCTACCGTTGGCAGTTTGATGTACGCGATGCTCTGTACTCGTCCAGACATCTGCTACATTATGGGCATAGTCAGTAGGTATCAGTCTAACACAGGCCAGGGTCACTGGACCGCAGTGAAGAACATCCTCAATTATCTTCGGAGAATGAGGGACTTGTGTATGGTTCGAGGGATTTGATCCTTACAGGATACATGGATTCTGACTTTCAGACTGGTAAGGATTCTCGCAAGTCTACATTAGGGTCAGTTTTTACTCTTAACAGAGGAGCTGTAGTGTGACGAAGCACTAAGTAGGGGTGCATCGCCGACTCCACAATGGAGGCGGAGTACGTAGCGACTTGCGAAGCTGCTAAAAAGGCCGTCTGGCTTAGGAAGTTCTTGACAAACCTAGAAGTTGTTCCAGATATGTCTAGGCCCATTACCTCTATTGTGATAATAGTGGGGCTGTGGCGAACTCCAACGAGCCAAGAAGTCATAGGCGCGACAAACACATAGAACGAAAGTATTATCTGATCCGCGAGATAGTTCATCGAGGGGACGTGATCGTCACGCAGATCTCTTCGAAGCACAATGTTACTGACCCGTTTACGAAGGCTCTCACGGCTACAATGTTTGAGGATCACCTACGGAGCATGGGTCTACAGGATCACCCGCAACTAGACTAGGGCAAGTGGGTGATTTTCTTGTACTGGACTTTTATGCCCTAGTTTATTATTTTGTACACCCCACTTCGCTTTAGGACAAGTGGGAGATTATTGGGGTTAATGCATTAAAGTCTTGTGTCCTATAGTTTGTAAACAGTATGTACGAACACTTGTATTGTTAATATATGATATTTACTTCACATCTTGTATTTTTCTCGGTTAATTATTTTATTTGCTTTACCATAAACCAATAAACTTAAAATCCCTGGTTATCTGTATGTAATTCAAGAATGTATGTGGTGACATACAAGTGGATCAAGTCTTGAGTGATAACCAAAATGGTTTGTAGTAAATGGATAAAGGAGGGAAACCTTATCCTGGTAACATTGCGGACACGACCCGCTTTGTGGAATGGTCACAAGTGTTGTGACTTGTCACAGATGGTTTGATCCTAATCATTCGTGTTGGGGACATGCGAGCGAGGGCATCCTATACAAAGAGTTTGTATAAGACCTGACCACGAAGTGTTAACGTCTCGTTGTATAACACCATTCATGACAGAGACTTCACTTCACTAGGATGACCATAGGTAACATGACCTTAATCCTGAATGAGTTGGGAACTCCTGCCATTGAGGGCAGTCATTTGATTTGTATGGGTGCGAATGGCCAGGTCGCCGATTCAAACCTACCATTTTGGGGATTCGTCTGATTTGGGAGTTGGGAACTCAGCTACAGAAGATGGAATTCACTTCTTTCCCGAGGCAAGGGTAAGTAGATAGATGGCTCCCTTAAGGGCTGATTCCGGGGCTTGAACGATGTGGCGCCACACATCTTCTCTTGGCCTGAGAGGTGTTCACACATAGTTGGACTATGTTGTATTGTTTATTAGAGGAATCAGTGGTACTTAAGGAGTGAGATGTAACTACAGGAGCAAGACAATAAATTGGCCCAGTTGTACTTACGAGCATCTGTGAAGGGTCATTGTACTCATGATTGGTTATATCCAATGGACACAGAAATATATCTGTGGTAAAAAGAGTTCAGCTGTTGGTCTTTAGTGGAATCACTGACAATTAACGGGTGGTGGATCTCATGGCTAAAGAGTTTAGTCAGCTATTCATGTACCATTAGAGCTTTAAGCCACAGGTCCATTAGGTCCCCTGGGTACCTTGGATAATGTTGAGAACCAGTGTTTGGTTTAATTTGAAATGTTCAAATTGACAAGAGGAAGTTCGATTATATATGATATAATTGATCTGGTTAATTATATATGATATAATTGGCTAAATGTTTGTGATACATTATTTTGGATGAAATTAGATATAAATCAATCAAGTAAAGGAGAAAATACTATAGTAGATATGTGATATCAAACTATAGGATATAAATATAATATAATTATATTTATTAATTAATTAATTGATTAATTATATGATAATTAACCAATTCTTCCACGTTCAGACATGGGTAGTGGTCAGCGTTGGTTATGGTAACCGGCAGGTTAAAAATGAAAAAGTTTTTCATTTTTTGAATGGTGCATTCATTAATTTCGTCCGCCCAAAAGAATTCGTGAAACGATCGCCCGAGAGACTATACGATAGTAGCTATTCCATTTTAGATCGTTGACCTCACGATTTCTCTAAACGATCGTATACATTTTTCCTAAATGATCGGTCAGCCTTTCCTACACGATCATGTAACTCTTCTATACGATCAGCATTTTCGCTATTTGATAGCACTACTGTATCTCCCACTTGTTTATCGTCTACACGACTCGTTGTTCTCTGTCCTCTACCAAACTCACCAAAGCCCACTCTTTGGGTTTTCACACTGAGAATACCCAAGGTTCATTAGTGGTGGTGTTGTCCCCACTGCATTGTTCATGTTTGCGTTGATCGTGCTATTGCAGACAGTCTTCAACTGGTATGAAATCCTTACGTTGATTGTTTATCGTTGATCGTGTTGTTGCAGTCAGTCTTCAACAGGTGTTGGTAGATCTGTTGGAGGGATCCGCTGCGTGAGGATTCTAAAGTTCGAAGACAGTCTTCAACTGGTATGGAATCCTTTCCCTGTTATTCTTTTTGTTTTGAGCATGCCGATAATTAGATGTATGTGCATAACTGTTAGTATTGAATGTATATCTTTTGTGTTTCAGTCACTATGAAATCGAACAATCTGAACACACTCATGGAACTCTCAGTATGAGATCCTTCAAGGAGTCGACTATCAGGAGACTTTCTCGCCTGTTTCCATGATGAAGTGGATCCACATCCTTCTATCCATTGCCGCTTATTATGATCATGAGATTTGGCAAATGGACGTCAAGACTACCTTTCTTAATGGCAATCTTGAGAAGAAAATTTATATGCTGCAGCCCGAAGGATTCATTGCCCAAAGGAAAAAGCAAAAAGTTTGCAAACTGAATCGGTCCATTTATGGGCTGAAACAGGCATCTCGACCTGGGAATATTCGGTTTGATACTGTGATCAAATCGTACAGATTTGGCTAAAATGTTGATGAGCCTTATGTCTACAAGAAAATCATCAATCGTTTAGTAGTTTTCCTAGTGTTGTATGTAGACGGTATCCTGCTCATTGGGAATGATGTAGGACTACTGATTGCATTTAAGAACTGGCTAGCGACACAATTCCAAATGATGTAGGACTATCCGACTCAGTTTGTTCTTGGTATACAGATCTTTTGAGATCGTAAGAACAAAGTGCTAGCGGTCTTAGGCATTGTACATTGACAAGATGTTGCTCAAGTACTCGATGTAGAACTCCACAAGGGGCCTATTGCCGTTTAGGCATGGAGTTACTTTGTCTAAGGAAATGTGTCCTAAGACGCCTCAAGAGGTTGAGGAGATGAGACGGGTCCCATATGCGTCTGCCGTTGGCAGTTTGATGTATGCAATGCTCTGTACTCGTCCAGACATCTGCTACGCTGTGGGCATAGTCACTAGGTATCAGTCTAACCCCTGTCTCTTATACACATCTAGATGTGTATAAGAGACAGCTACTAAGGAGGCCGTTTGGCTCAGGAAGTTCCTGACAGATCTGGAAGTTGTTCCAGAAATGTCTAGGCCCATCACCCTCTATTATGACAATAGTGGTGTTGTGGCAAACTCCAGGGAGCCTAGGAGTCACAAGTATGACAAACATATAGAACGAAACATATAGAACAAAGATCGTTTAGGAGCACAACGTTGCTGACCCGTTTACGAAGGCTCTCACGCCTACAGTATTTTAGGATCACCTTCAGAGCATGGGTCTACGGGACCGCCCGCTGCTAGACTAGAGCAAGGGGAGATATTTTTGTACTGGACTTTAGTGCCCTAGTTTATTGATTTTGTACTACTTGTTTGTACATCCCACTCGCTTTAGGACAAGTGAGAGATTGTTAAGGATGATGCCCTAAACTCATGTTGGGTTCTGTAGTTTGTAAACATAGTTTTGAATAAATACTTGTGATGTAATAATATATGATATTTTCTTCACTTTTTTCTATGGAACATTGGATGTTTTAATTGCTTTACCACAAACCAATAAACTAAGTTCTTTGGTTGTCGTTTATAACTTAAGTATGTATGTGGAGACATATAGGTGGATCATGTCTTAAGTGATAACCAAAATGGTCTGTAGTATATGGATATAGGAGGGATACCTTATCCTGGTAACGCTATGGATGCGACACACTTTGTGGAATAGTTACAAGTGTTGTGACTTGCTACAGATGGTTTGATCCTGATCATTCATGTGGAGACATGAGAGTGGAGGCGTCCTATACAAAGGAGTTTGTATAAGACCAGACCACGAAGTGTTACAGTCTTGTTATATAACGCCATTCATGACAGAGACTTCACTTCACTAGGATGACCATAGGTAACATGACCTCAATCCTGAGTGAGTTGGGAACTTCTACCTTTAAGGGTGATCCTTTGATTTGCATGGGTGCGAGTGGCCAGATCACTGACTCAAACCTACCACTTTGGGGATTCGTCTGATTTGGGAGCTGGGAATTCAGCTACACAAGATGGAATTCACTCATTCCTCAAAGCAGGGGTAAATAGATAGATTGCTCCCTTAAGGGATGATTCCAGGGCTTGAACGATATAGCACCACACACCTTTTTATGGCCCGAGAGGTGTCCACACATAGTAGGACTTTGTTGTATTGTTCATTAGAGGGATCAGTGGTACTTAAGGAGTTAGATGTAACTATAGGGGCAAAACGGTAAATTGGCCCGGCTGTACTTACGAGCATCTATGAATTGTTATCGTATTGTTAATTGGTTATATCTGATGGACACAGAAATATTTCTGTGGTGAGAAAAGTACAGCTATCGGTCTTTAGTGGAATGTCTGGTAGTTAGCGGATGGTGGACTTATGGCTAAAGAGTTTAGTCAGCTATTCATGTACCGTTGGAGCTTCGCGCCATAGGTCCATAAGATCCCCTTGGTAGCTCAATGGATTCAAGTTGAGAATCAATTTTTGGGTCAGTTTAAAGTGTTCAATTGACAAGAAGAATTTCGATTATATATGATATGATTGAACTTGTCAATTATATATAATATATTTGAAAGTGATATAAATATGATTTATATCTAGTGGAGGAGAAAAAAACTATGGTTCATATGTTGCATTTGATGTGATATTAAACCATAGGTTATAAATATAATATGATTATATTTATTTTTTAATTTAAATGATTATGCAATAATTGTTGCCCGACTTTTTCTCCATAACCAAATGAGTTAATGGGAGGTTGCTTTTAGTTTTCGTAACTGAAGGATAAAATGAAAATTGTTATCATTTTGCAAAGAATCAAACATTCTCTCACCGAGTTGTGTAAACTGCCTATCTCATAGCAAACTGAGAGCATACACGATGGCTCAACGTTTCTAAACGATCGTATACATGCACGCAACTTTATTAAACGATCACACAGGTTTTGCTCATCGATCGTCTAGCTCTTTCTAAACGATCGCACGCCCGAGCGTCTTACTAAACGATCTTCTAGATGATCGCGCATCTTTTACTACATGATCGTCTACCTTTACCTAAATGATCAAGTTAAAGGAACTCTTATTCAAGAGTACCTACGAGCGGAGTGGATCTTTCTAATTCATTGTGACAGAATTACCACATATACATTCAAACATACTAAAATGCATTCATAATGCTAAAGAGATCGAGAAATCATACCAGTTGAAGATTTCTTCTTCACAGAAATGTAAAGCCGAATCGTCCACCTCGAACAATCTTCACACAAACAGAAGGAAATGGAGATGACACCACCACTTAGAGCCCTCAGTATTCTTGGAGTGAGAATCCAAAGGGTGGGCTTTGTTCGGATTTGGTAGAGGGAAAGAGGAAGAGAGATCATATACAATGATTAAGTAAGTGGGAGATGAGCTCATCTATCGTATAGACAAAATGCTTGATCGTTTAGGTGAAATATACGATCATGTAGGAAAAAGGCAAGCGATCGTCTAAACGATCATGTAAGAAAAGGTAAGCGATCGTGTAGAAAAAGGTAAGTGATTGTCTAAATGATCGTGTAGGAAAAACTAAGTGATCGTCTATACGATCGTTTAGTAAATATCGGGAGCTAAACGATCGCTTAGGAAAAGGTAAACGATCGTTTAGTAAATAGCGTGTGCGGGTGTAATCGTTAAGCGATCACTTAGCAATATCTATAGGTAAGCGATCGTGCAGGCACTATCGTATAGGCATTGATTTTCTAAGCGATGACACACTTTTTAGCACAATGTCCGCACATCTCATGCTTAACACACCGTGAGCTATTAATGTGTCTCAAAGTGATCTTTCAACTCACTCATCCATTATTAAAATAGAAGAGACGTCGTCCCATTTCCCTTTTAACCGTCCAATGAATGTGATCACATTATATTCATAATATATAAATTAATATCATATATTAAATATAGTATTTTCCTCCACTAGATATAAATCCTATTTATATCCAATTTCCTCCTAATTAACGTATCTCATACATAAAGTTAATTATATCATATATAATTAACGAGTTCAATTATATCATATATAATTGAACTCCCTCTTGTCAATTTGAACATTTCAAACTGACCCAAAAACTGACTCTCAACTTATGTCCAAGCTACCAAAGGGACCTTATGGACCTAAGGCTCGAAGCTCCAACGATACGTGAATAGCTGACTAAACTCTTTAGTCATGATATCCACCATCCGTTAACTGCCAGGCATTCCACTAAAGACTAATAGTTGAACTCTTCTTGCCATAGATATATTTACATGTCAATTGGATATAACCAATCATCAGTACGATGACCCTTCACAGGTGCTCGTAATTACAGCAAGCCAATTTACCGTTTTGCCTTTGTAATTAAATCTTCCTCCTTAAGTACCAATGATCCCTCTAAAGAACAATACAACATAGTCCTACTATGTGTGAACACCTCTCGGGCCATGAAAAGGTGCATGGTGCCATATCATTCAAACCCCAGGATCAACCCTTAAGAGAGCAATTTATCTACTTACCCCTGCTTTGGGGAAGAAGTGAACTCCATCTTGTGAAGTTGAGTTCCCAGCTCCCAAATTAGACGAATCCCCAAAGTGGTAGGTTTGACTCGACGCTCTGGCCACTCGCACCCATGCAAATCAAAGGACTGCCCTCAATGGCAGGAGTTTCAAACTCACTCAGGATTAAGGTTATGTTACCGATGGTCATCCAAGTAAAGTGAGGTCTTAGTCATGAATGGAGTTATATGATGAGACATTAACACTTCGAGGTCAGGTCTTATACAAACTCTTTGTATAGGACGCCCCCGCTCGCAGTTCACTACACGAATGATCAGGATCAGACCATCTGTGACAAGTCACAACATTTGTAACAATTCCACAAAGCGAGTCGCGTCCGTTGTGAACCTTGAGCCCTAATTTCTTTACTTGAGTATGTTCCCTACTGAGACTAGTGTGATGAGTAGGTTGATGTGGAAATTAATGTGTAATTGTAGAGAAAAGGGTGAAAAGTTAGAAGAAAAGTTTGAATTTGAAAGCTTGACTCTTGGGTAAAGCTTGAAAAAATTGGCTAAGTGTAACCCATGCATTGGAAGCTAGAAAATTGCCTAGGTGTTGTTCCATGCGTTGGCCTTGCTCATTTGAGAGGTTATTTGGGCGTTGAAGGAATCCAAAGTGTGGCCAAGAGAAAAGCATGCGGCAACCAATCCTGTCTCTTATACACATCTAGATGTGTATAAGAGACAGCGATGAAAAAAAGCAGTGCGAGCAGACAGTTTTGCGAACGGAGCTCATTTGGTGCCCCAAATGGCTATCGGGCCCCGCGGCCCCCGGATCCCTATTATTTTGCGTTAGAGCTGTCTCTTATACACATCTAGATGTGTATAAGAGACAGGCGCTACATGATGAGGTAGGCGATCGTGTAGGTAGGCGCTGGGCGATCGTGTAGTAAATGCGCAAAGCTAAGCAATGTAGTAGGCGATCGTGTAGCAGATGCACGGTGCTAGATGATGTGAAAGATCATGCTAAACGATAGTGCTATGCGTTGGACGATAGCGTTAAGCGATGGGCCATTGGAACTACACAATCGGCATCAGCGCTAGACAACGATGCTGGCGATGGCACTACGCGATGGCCGTGTGCGCTAGACGATAGCCGTGTTGTGCTAAATGATGGGCGTCAGCGCTACACGATGAGTAAGAGCTGTGCGGTAGGCTGTGTGCTATGCGATAGGCACAGGCGCTATGCGATGATGCTATGCGGCGGCATTACTAGACAATGAGCTAGGCGATGAGACAAGCCATGGTGGACGCATGGTGAAATGTCTTTGCGTTGCTAAGGCTGACGGTACATAAGGCTTATAAGGTTAGTGTGCATTGGTCTTGAGCAAGAGACTAAGGACGTTGACAAGCAACAAGGACATACATGCATTGGTCATAAGGGATGCATTAGCAAGAGCCTAGGCGATGGTAAGCTATACCATAAGGTGTTGAGTTGAGAACTAGCTTGACCCAAAGGTTGTTATGTGTTGGTGATGTGCAATATGCCAAGGACATCTGAGGGCATGTGGGCGCATAGGACAAGGCTAATAGTATGTGTTGGAAGAGTGTTGGTCATAATCCTAGTTGAGCGCATAGGCCAAAGGTAAAGCCATGCGAGAGAAAAGTACATGCACGACCAAGCAATTTAAGGTTAGGATGAGCCTTACAAGCATCTAGTATATGTGACCAAGTTGCATCAATTGGATGCACAAGGTAAGGTTACGTTAATTAGACATGGCACAATCGAGGTTAGTAGGTCGCACATGGGGCAAGGTGCTAAGCGGCAATAACTTGAAGGGTATTATTTTAAGGTTAAAAAGACACCTCAAGGGCGCAAAGATGGGATGGACGCATGTGCCAATAGGTGGTGCCCGGACATAGGTTTGTTGCACCAATTGAAGGGCCATTTAAGATTGGATGGACGCATTTAAGATTGGATGGACGCATTTGAGGTTGGATGGATGCATTTGAGGTCAGATGGGCGATAGGCCATGCGAAGGAGCGATCGGCCAAGATGGCTTGCGACCATAAGGGTGTGGAATGCGCCAATGGTGTTGCCAAATCATCCGGACATGCAGCTTGTTGAGGAGAAATTGTGATGCCAAATCATCCGGCGCATGTGGCTTGTTGAGGAGAAATCTTAGGCTTCAAGCACGTGAGGTGGATGCACAAGAAGACATGCAAATTTGAACGTTAAGAAAGATGAAAAAAGTTATGCGCCAGACAGTTTTGCGAACAGAGCTCATTTGGTGCCCCAAATGGCTATCGGGCTCGGCGGGGCTGCCCTGGGGCCCAATTTTTTTGTGTGAATTTTCTAGCGGCCAAAAACATGAAAATAGACCTAGGGGTTAAGAACGATGAAAAAAACTGTGCGCCAGACAATTTTACGAATGGAGCTCATTTGGTGCCCTAAATGGCTATCTGGGCCCGATGGGGTTGCCTGGGGCCCAATTTTTCTGCGTAAACTTTCCAACAGGTGAAAACGCAAAAACGAATCCAAAGGTTAAGAACGATGAAAAAAAGTTGTGTGCCAGACAGTTTTGCGAACGAAGCTCCTTTGGTGCCCCAAATGGCTATCGGGCCCGGTAGGGCTGCCTCGGGGCCCAATTTTTTTGTGCGAACTTTCCGGGGGGCGAAAACGCGAAAACAAACCCAGAGGTTAAGAATGATGAAAAAGAGCTGTGCGCTAGACGGTTTTGCGAACGGAGCTCATTTGGTGCCCCAAATTACTATCGGGCCCGGTGGGGTTGCCCTGGAGCCCAATTTCTGTGCACGAACTTTCTGGTGGGCGAAAATTCGAAATTGGACCCAGGAGTTAAGAATTGAAAAAAAAAGTTGTGCGCCAGACAGTTTTGCGAACGGAGCTTATTTGATGCCCCAAATGGCTATCGAGCCCGGTGGGCTACCCTGGGCCCAATTTTTGTGCGCGAACTTTCCGGCGGACGAAAATGTGAAAACGGACCCAGGGGTTAAGAACGATGAAAAAAACCTGTGCGCCAGATGGTTTTGCGAACGGAGCTCAGTTGGTGCTCCAAGTAGCTATCGAGCCCGGTGGAGCTGCCTCGGGGCCCAATTTTTGTGCTCGAACTTTCCGGCTGGCGAAAATGCGAAAACAAACCTAGGGGTTAAAAACGATAAAAAAAAGTTGTGCGCGAGACAGTTTTACGAACGGAGCTTATTTGGTGCCCCAAATGGCTATCGGGCCTGATGGGCTGCCCTGAGGCCCAATTTTTGTGCGCGAACTTTCCAGCGGGCAAAAATGCAAAAACGGACCCAGGGGTTAAGGATGCACCTAAGTCTAGCATGGCATGAGTATTTATCGTACTCCTATTTTGCATGGTAAGGTAAACATTCCCTGATCTCTACATTTTTTAGGCATATCTTTTTTAAGTAAAGTATAGACATTCTTGCTAACAGTATTCTCTTCTCTTCCTTCCCTTTTCTTTTCTTAGTACACAAGTCTTTTAGAAATTTCGCATACCTAGGTATTTGTTGAATAACATAAGCAAAGGGATATTAATTTGTACCTTTTTGAACATCTCAATTAGTTCATGGTCAACATCTTCTACCTTAGGTCTCGCTAGTCCACTAGTTAATGGTGCCTTGGGTGCATACGGCTCAACCTTAGGGGGAGAATAATCACATGCCTCAGGAAAAATAGGAGTCTCTTTTGGTTCACTTACCTTGCTCTCTTGTTCTTTCATTACCTTTTCTTGCCTCTTAGGAGGGGATTGAATCGGGGTTGCATCTTAAGAGTAGGAGGGGATTTCCTTGCCACTTCTTAGAGTGATTGCGCTTACGTTTGCATGCTCCAGTTGAGCAGGAAGCTTTCCAGAAGATTTACTCTCAAGCTTACTTACCACAGTTGCAAGTTGTATGATTTGAGTGCCCAAGTTTTTGAAGCCCTGTCTAATCTCTTGTTGAAAGGATTTAGTGTCTTATTGAAGTTGCTTGGTTTCTTGATGAAGTTGAATGTTATCCTTTGGCAAATTGTAGAGTTCCTGCTGAAATTTTAATGAATGGTTAACAAGAGTTTTTACTACGTCTTCTAGAGACATACCTAAGGAGCTTGAGGAAGATGGTAGGTTATGATTCTCATATGGCCCTTGAGATCCCCACTTGAAATTGGGATGATCTCTTCATCCTTGGTTATATGTTTGCCTATGGGGGTTGTATTTTCTCTAAAATCCACCAATGGCATTGACTTAGGCTTGTGAGCAAGCCTCAGAATTGTGACCGACTAATCCACACACCCCACACGGTTTGATTTGAGGAAGGCCTCCTTAGGCTACCTAAGTAAAAAGAAAAACTAGATTAGATACTTATGATTTAAGCTTACTTACCTCACTAGATTGAACAACAGAGTTGTTAAGAGTCCTTGTCCCAAAATTCAGAGAGTTCTCCGCCATGGTTGATATGAGTTGGCTCACTTTAGTTGACGTTTTATCTGCTAGAGCTCCACCGGACCGCATCTGTATTGCTTCTCTCAGACGAGAGTAAACCTGAATAGAAATATTGAATTAGATATTGCTCAGAAATTTGATGGTGTGGAAAAGATGCACATAACTGTTTGTATCTTTCCCAATATTCATACAAAGATTCTCCTACACTTTGTTTAATTCCATAAATCTCTTTTCTTATGTTATGAAAGATCTCTAGAATGCCGAAAAGAATTTTTCTAAAAATTTCTTTTTCAACCATTCCACGTAAGATGGCAGTTGTGTGGTCCTCTGTTTACACCCAACCGCCAGTAGGTAGTATAGTCCAACCTTAGCAACATCCTTCAAGATTGGGGGGGGGGGGGGGGGGGGGGCTTCTAAGGTTTAGTTGCTCTTGTGTCACTCCATGAAGTGCATCCCGTCACAAACAAGGTGGAACTCTTCATGTGCTTGTGAGGGTTGATTATAATCTGGTTCCGCTAGCTCACACAAAGTTTGTTCTCTTGCTTTGCCCATGATGTTCGGTTGTGGTTGTTCTTCTTCTTGATCTAATCTTCACATTCTTCTTGCTCTCTTCTAGCTCTTTCCCTTCATAATCTTTTTTCCTCATGGTCAATATCTAAAATCAAATCACAAAGCAAACTTCGAGAGGAGTGGGTCATACACAAAAGGAAAGCTTAAAATGAACTAAATATTTTTTTTATTATATTATTATTTTTAATTTATTTTTCTTCTTAGAAGGAACTCAAAATTCTAAAAGGCCAATTGCACGGTTCTCTAGCAATGGCGCCAATTTGTTCGGTGTAAAGTAGATGTCATTAATTCTATCTACCCAAAACAAATGAAATTTATTTAAACTCTAACTACAACTAGAACTAACATGTAGTAATAGTGGAAGTAAGAGGTCGATCCCAAGAGAACCGCAAATAATTAGACCAAAAATTGACTATTTGAATTCCTAAATGCAAAAGATTGAATGGAGGATTTTTTTTGTTTTAAGAACTAAAAAAAAAACTAACTAAGCAACAGACAAGAATTGATATAGGAAATTTATTGGTGAGAGAAATAAGGAGGAGATTGTGAGATAAAATTCAATGAAAATAAAATCTTGGGAATTTTATATAACTAGGCAATTCTATCATTGACTTAATAAGAAATCATGCAATTAGATTATTCAATAGTTCATTAAGAATAAATTCCTAATGCCCTAATTAGCTAATTTCACAATTAACGGTAATCTAGGTCTTAATTGCTTCCTAAAGACATTTCACAACTAATCCCTAAATTGCATTGAACTCATGGGTTTTCTTAACTATTTCAATCTTGAAATCAAAAGACTGAAAATTCAAGATTGATTACATGAATGTTCTGAATTAATAGATTCTTTAAAGAAAAGAGGAAATTAAGTCCACATTTTCTACCAAGACTACTAATTCTTGCAACTATAATTACAATTTTGTTATAGAACCATGTAATTTTTGCATACAAAAATTGATTAATCTTGATTCGTCAATTCAATCTTAATCAATTTTATTCAAAATCTCAGCAAGAACATTAAAAAGAAAGTAATTACATGAAAGAAAATTCAAGAAAAATCTCAAGAAAATGCCTAATTACATAGTACCCCAAGAAAAAGATTTGCCTACTCATGGAGGTTGAAGTTCTTTAAGCTTTCCATTGATAGTTGCATATTGATACAAGTCTGAGTAAAAATTGACTCAATCTCACAGAAAATTAAAAGAATCACTCTTGGAAATCGAAATCTCTCTCTAAAAAAAAGTGGGTTTTTCTTCTTCTAAGTTTTTTCTCTCAAGAGAATGATGGATTTTCTAAAAAAAATTATATCTCTCTGTATTTTGAAGAACTGAATTCATTTATACCAGCAGGAAATCATCGAGAAGCACGCGGATGGATCATGTCAAAATCCGGAAAGAAGAACGAGTGCATCGAGTTTTTCTATTTAATACTCGATCCTTGATGTTGGGATGCTCTTTACTCGATTGCCTTAACTCGATGAAAAATGAATCAGACAAAACTTGATGACTCGATGGAAGATGGTTGAATACTCGATAGTCTTTACTTGATGCTATTTGACAGTATTCTGCTAAATACTCGATGGTTGATGATCCAACATCCTTACTCGATGCTCTTCTGGGTGTTTACTCAATTCTCTTCAATTTGTTGATTTTCTTGGTCATTTTTATATTTTTGGCACAATTTTCTTGTAATGACTCCAAAATGCTTCGGGGATTGTTTAATCCTACAAAATTAGCAATTAAAGCAAATAATCAACATAATTTTAGGGGAATTAACATAGAAAATATACATTCTTTAAAAACCTAACACTCAAGGGTAGCCCGGGCGAGCCCACAAGCTGTTTGGGGCACCAAATGACCTCCATTTCCAAAATCCTCAGGGGCATGGCATTTTTTCAAGGGTCTGAAGCATTGCGTCCGTTTCGGGCGATTTTAACGACGAAAAGTTTGCACACGAAAATTGGGCCTCAGGGGCAGCCCAGAGGCACTAAATGACCTTCGTTCCCAAAATCCTCTGAGGCACGACCTTTTTCCATGGTTTTGAAGTACTGGGTCCATTTCAGGTGTTTTGCCCGACGGAAAGTTCCCACACGAAAATTGGACCTCAGGGGCAGCCCGGATGGGCTGGGGCACCAAATGACTTTCATTCCCAAAATCCTCAAGGGCACGACCTTTTTCCAATGTTCTGAAGCACTAGGTCCTTTCGGGCGATTTGCTTGATGGAAAGTTCACGCACGAAATTTGGACCTCAGGGGCAATCCAAGAGGGCCCATAAGCCATTTGAGGCACCAAATGATCTTCATTCTCAAAATCCTCTGGGGCACGACCTTTCGTTTCAGGTGATTTGCCCGACGAAAAGTTTGCGTGCGAAAATTGGGCTTCAAAGGCAATATGGGGGCACCAAATGACCTCCATTCCCGAAATCCTCCAGGGCACAACCTTTTTCCAAGGTTTTGAAGCACTGGGTCCGTTTTGGGCAATTTTCTTGGCGGAAAGTTCGCGCACGAAAATTGGACCTCAGGGGCAGCCCGGGTGGGCCCAAAAGCCGTTTGGGGCACCAAATGACCTCTGTTCCCAAAATCCTCTAGGCACACGACATTTTTCCAAGATTCTGAAGCACTGGGTCCATTTTGGGCGATTTGCTCGTCGGAAAGTTCGCGTAAAAAAATTGGACCTAAAGAGCATCCCGGGTGGGCTCAGAAGCTGTTTGGGGCACCAATGACTTCCGTTCCTAAAATCGTTTGGGCCATGACCTTTTTCCAAGGTTCTAAAGCACTGAGTCCATTTCGGGTGATTTACCCGGCGGGAAGTTTGCACGAAAATTGGGCCTCAAGGGCAGCCCGGGTGGGCCCAGAAGTCGTTTGGGGCACCAAATGACCTCCGTTCCCAGAGCTAAGCGTCGTCGATCTGGTTCTTGCGCCACTACAAATCCACCATCTGTTGAATCCTAGCCACCTCACATCGCTTTGTTCATCTAGCCATCATGGTTTGCTGCCATCATCAAACTGTCATCGTTGGTCTGCCGCATAGATTTCCTTCACCACTATTTTCGTCGAATCTTGGTTTTGGAGTAAGATTTGATGAATTTTTGTTGGGGTTTCTTGAGGACTTTTTAAATACCCACTAATTGTTGGTCCCAATCCAACGATACCCATATTGTTTTGGATGATAGGTTGCTATTTTTAATCATTTTGGAGCCGTTGTCCAGTTGTGTTGAGGATCAAATTTTGGAAATTGGGTTCTGTTTGGATAAGTAATTAGAACTCGAAATTACTTTGGAGACATCAAAAGTTGATGTAAAATTTGGATGTCTTGAAATTGGGCCTAAATATTTAAATTTTAGGCTTTGGGGTTGAATTTGAATGTTGCATTTTGTGTTAGGGAGATTATTTCAAGGTTCTCATTGGAGATTGGTTGCTTGAATAACAACGTTTGGGTCTAAGTTCAGGTAAGTGTCTTTCTACTGGGTCGCCTTCGAACCAGTCATCTCTATTGCATGATAATGATTAGATTGTTTATTTTAGACTAATTGGACTGTTTATTTTAGACTAATTGGACTATTTATTTTAGACTGGTTGGATTTTAATTTCATGATATTGTTTTGACTGTGATGTTATGTAAAGTTGATCGAGGGAATACTGAAACTTCCCTTAAGGTAAACGACTATAATTATAACAAAAGAGTTATATGTGAATCGATGCATGCTAAGTTTAAATGGTTCTTGGTAACTTTTCTTATCTAGACAGGCGTACTTATAAAACTGATTGTATTCTCCTTTGGGTCCACACCATGACTATATATGTGCACATTTATGATTGATTTGTGTACCTTTGAGAGGCACACTATAACTAATTCTTGTTCCCTCGAGATCACGTTTACGACTAATATGTGTACTCTCGAGTTACACACTATGATTGATGTGTGTTCCTTCGGGATCATGTTTATGATTGCTAAGTGGCCCTTTAGAATCACCACGATTAATATGATATGCGTGTACACCGATGCCTAGATAGTCTAATTAACAGGTTACCTAGAGGGCCCTGTAACAGATCACTTATTGGGTATTATTATACCCATCCTTTCTTCTTTTATGTTTTTTCAGACAAGGATGGGAATGGACTAGCAATAGGAAATGCTTCCATGCAGTTCATGTTTTTTTAGTTACTTAATTGTTTTGAGATTTGAGTTTATTGTTAGATGGAACAATTTACAGTTTTGTTTTGAACATTATCTTTGTAATTTTTTTGGGATCCCGATTACATGTTTTGTTTACTTGATTTATTTGTCAATTTAATACGTTTGGTTTGAAATAATCGTTCCTGTGTCACTGAACTTGTGATATGTCGGTCAAAATATTTTGAATGATTTCCTTTGTCGGTTGCATATTTTTCCTTCTAAATAAATTTATCATTATTGTCGCGTACTCTCCTGACTATTCGGTTTTTGGCATCAACCATTATAACTCAAAATTATGACTATGTTGTAACTTTGCAAGAAATTTATTGAATGTAATCGTGGTAATTAAATTGTGATTGGAAAAAAGAAAAAACTAAAATGGTTGCTTTTAAAAATTCCACTATAATGGATTTGAGATGGAGAAAGGTTGATTCCGATTCGGTCTCAAACTCGCGCAAATGGAAGAATTGTTTGAGCCCAGGGTCGTCAGTCATGGCGGAAGGCCCAAGAATTTGGTGAGCCCTCTCTCTTATCCGCTAGCTCCATAGTCCACAATCCAGGATTGCGATGCAAAATCTCCCCGGCAGTAGGCGAGCGAGGCGATTCCAATCTCCACCGCGTTGTTGAACGGAGAGACTTGAGAATTCAGAACTTGTTGGGAGTTTTGATTCTGATCCTAAACTGAATTTCAACTTCGTTTTCCTTCAATTCCCTTTCTCCTGATGTTTCATCAGCAGCAACCTCCTCCTCCTTCCTCTTCTTCTTCTTCCGTCCCTCTCTATTTCCCTCCTCAGCCTCACATTGTGAATGCTAATCCTTCTTTCCCTCCTTTCCCTCAGCCTGTTTTACCCCCCGGCGTCCCTTCCGAGCCCGGTCTCCACCCTCCCGGCACCGACCCTTATTCCAATTCCGCCGTATTAACCTCCACCTATGTTGGATTGGAACCCCAACCCCAGTTTTATGCTGACCCAGCTCTTGCTTCTCATAATTGGGTCGTTCCGCAGCCCGACCCCGCTGGATTTGTGAGTTTTCTTTTTCTTTCCCTTCTTTTGTCTGTTTTAATTTCTGTTCTACATGTCGATTTTCCTGTGTTTTGGTGGTCTATCATCTATGTAGCTTAGATTGTTTCTGGGTTTGTTGAGGTTGAGGTCCGTCTTCTTGTCTTTGTTATTTGATTTTTGTGTTCTTTGTGGGAAATTTATGCGCACAAGATTAGTCAATTATTCTACCGTATGAACTGCGTTCCCCCATCCCCAAACCATGTTTAATTGGGAAACCTGTTAGTCAAGAAAGTGTGTGATACTAAATCATTTAGATGTTTTGTTCTACACACTTAGTTTGGTGCTTTTGACTTTTGTTTTGTTCCTTTGGAAGTTCTTTTGAAAAATTAGTGTGGAAAGTGCTTTTTCGTGTTGATAAAATAATTTTGGCCATCCCAATAGTGTTAGCGAACATGGACAATGTGATGATGTATCTTATTTATGAATATCATCTAAACTCAAATGCATGGAAAAGTTCACAAGTGCTTTTGGTCATGGTCAAAAGCTAAGGCGTGCTTGGTTAAGACTAAAAATCTGTGTGCCATTTCCATCCCCACATTGTGGAATTCAAAAAACTACTCTCGAACATAACATAAGTGATGATGGATCTTAGTTCTGCGTCTAGTCTGATCTCAATTGCTTGAATGGAGATGGAACTTTTTCTTACCACAAATTTGGCGGGAGTGATAGCTTTATATCATATTGTCCTAATCCTATGCATTAAAATTTCTCAGAAGTTCATGTTTGATTAATCTTTTTAAATTTTTGTCTTTTTTTGTGTAGGCATTCAAGTCTTTGCTTGAGAATCAAATAGCTTCCACGAGTTCTAATTCTTTACTGAATGGCAATTGGGCAACTCAATCCTTGGCACACAATGCAACTAGGATGAAACATGTGAAAACCAAGTTCACCCAACCTGTGCGATGTGAAGTTTGCAAAATTGACTGCAATAGTAAAGATGTTTTTGATAAACATGTAATGGGAAAGAAACACAAGAAGAATTTGGAAGTACAGAACAGTTCCTTGACACGAAGTATTCCCTCTGATAGTAACATAAATATGCCTAACCAAACAGGCAATGTTAGTGGACAAGTGGCAGCACAGGGGACTCCAGATGTGCCTGCTGCTAGTAAAGGTCCAAAGACAAAGAAGCGTAAACTTATAGATAGTGGTATGAAAGCTGATTCTGCGAGGGTTTGTACCGTATGCAACGTGGTCTGCAATAGTCAAGAGGTTTTTGATAAACATCTGAGTGGGAAAAAGCACGCAGCTCAGGTGAGTCACACTGGTTTTTTCGGCTAGTCTAAACTGTGGTACTCTGGTCATCCTTTGCTTTTTTCTTGATGGTTTTTCCTTCAATACCTATTTACTTTTATTTATTCCTATCAATATAAATATGAATGCATTATTTAATGGTAAAGAAAGCATGAAATAGAAATCACTGTCCATTTTCATAGGGTTACTGGAATGTATGAGTTGATTCTTTTGTATGCCTCATTTTTAAGACAAAAACGCAGTATTCTCCAATCATTTTTTTTTCTATCCAAGTTATTTCTCCAGATCTATAAAATTGTCTTCTACTGGATTATTATTGATACACATATCTGTTAGTATATCGGAAAAAGGGGTTTGGAGATGTATTTGGAAAATCAAGGGACGTTGGGCAGTGTTGAAAGCTTTTTCACTAGATGTATAATGAAAAAAACCCGATCCATATGTTGAATGGAACAAGGTTATTGGGTTGTTTAATTTTAGTATTTGTTCTTATTTTATTCTATTTATGCTTTTCTGGCTCTTATTCATCATCTTGGCATATGAATATGACACTTTTGTTGCATCCTTCTCATCATTGTAGTTGGAAGATGTCTGTCTTCAACTAGGGGTTTGAGTTGTGAAACATCGTTCCTCTGTGCATTGAGTCGTCATCTCTCAGCGATGATAAGTGCTTCTTTAATTGCTCGAGAGTATATAGTTGTTTGGTGCATGTTAATCTACTGATCACCAAATCTGATATGCTATATAATAAGAAGCTATTGCTATTCTTCTAGTTATTGTCAAATGAATACTATGAGCTTTGGTGCTAGAAGTTTGCATTACATCCCAGAGATTGTATAGATTTAATATGGCTATGGAGATTAAAACTCGTCTAAAAGCTGTAGCTTTCTGGTCATATATCTCTTAATTAAAACTTCAACTTTCTTGATGAATAGGCTGCCTTAACATCCCAAAATCCCTATGTTTCTGCTACCGGGCCCCAACACGATGGCAGCTTGAAGAAGAAACCGAAAAAGAACAAGGTCGTTCAGTTTGCCTGGTGTGAGGTTTGCAAGATCAGCTGTAACAGCAATGAAATCTATGCCAAGCACCTATCAGGAAAGAAACACTTAAAGAATGTAGAAAAAGTGGAAAAAGGAAAGAATGATGTAGGTGCTTCAAATGCTCCACAATCGGCAACGGTTCCAGTTATCGGACCAATGGAAAACCCAGCTGCCAACAACCCAAGTAGTGATGATATACAGAAAACACAGAAGAGTTCAACTCAAACACCAGAAGATCTGGAGACAAAGAAACGTAAGATTGTCGAAAGCGGTACGGCAGCAGATTCTGTTAGAACCTGCACCATATGCAATGTGGTTTGCAATAGCCAGACGGTGTTTGATTCTCATCTGGCTGGCCAGAAGCATGCTTCCATGATGAAGAAACAAGGTGCTTCTGGAATGTCAATGGTAGTTCCTCCACTAGTAACTGCACTTCCAAATTAGTTTCTTTGGGAGAAAAGAAAAACCCATCCCGTTTTCGCAACCAAATCACTGTGTATTTGTTTTCTGATGTTTCCCATATGTTCTTCTTTGTGATGTATTTTCTTCTACTTCAAGTTGTCAAAATATAAGTCGTTGGTAGGGGGCGGAGGGATATCATAGATTTCTAATTACAGACGGTGATTTTGCAGTTGTAAACTATATCGTAGATAATAGTACTTGGTATTTTGGCCAAGTTTCTAATTCCTAAAGAAAGCATATTTGGTGACATTTTATTATTTTGTTAATTGGTCAATTATATATATCTCCTTCCATTCTATCAAAATTGCAAAAACTACCTATAAAATATGAGGTTATTATTATTTTCATACTATAATATTTCAAATTTGATCAACGTTAAGGACATTTTCCTTAATAATGTTTATAAGATAGATGAGTTATTTTTTTAATTGAGATGAAACTCCATGTCATAAATAAAGTCTAAATGGATATTCGGTCCAATAAAAAAAAAGCTTACCATCATAAATGTTTTGTTCTAAATTTTTAAATAAATTAATTTTATCAAGTGAATTTAATTATATGAAAAACTATTTTAAATGAAAAAATTGTTGAACATATTTACAAATAATAGCAAAGTATTACAGTAGATAGACTATTATCTGTGTCTATCATGATATAGATAGATTCAGATAGATTAGGTCGTGAAACTTTGCTATATTAATAAATATTTCGATTATTTTTTCAATATTTGAAAACAACCTAATTATATTATATTTCATAATAAAATGGTTTAAATTGATATATTTCACTTTGGCTTCACGTTTCGGCCGTTCAAAGTGTCTCCCTTTGTATATTCCAAAACTCAATGCAGCCCAACTTGCCAAAAGTCTTATTTATCAGTCACCAATTGTAGAATGAAGGGATTTTCTATAAATTTTTTTTTATTTTCTTTTTCATGTTGGCTGACTTTTTTCTTGTTTGACATTTATATTCCTGCTCTGTGATTGGTTGTTCACGAAGCTCTATGGATATTTGAGTTGTTTCAACTTTGAACTATTCAAAATTTGTAATTTAATGGAAGAAAGACAGCAGGAGCAAGATTGAGATTTATGATCTGTTAAACAATTTATCATTTTTTTTTTTTTGAAAATTTGTAAAAAATAATAGGTTTGAGTTTTCACTAATAAAACTAGCAATTTTTTTGAAAATTTATTAGAATAGTTTTTTGATCTATCTCATCCGAGATCGGCCACCGAGATTTTTGTTATTTTTTTTTAATTTATCAATTATTTTAGGTTTTCTCGATAATCTAGCCAGAATTACACAATTTGGAGAAATTTGAAAAGATAATTAGTAAATTATTTAGATAATAAAAAAATCAATTTAGAAATTCCTATAATTATGTGGATCTCGGTGTTAATCCCAGATAAAATAACACCGAGATTTTATATAATTGGACTTCCTCGATGAAACTCGGGCATAATTAAGATATGTTTGAATTTTCTAGGTGGAATCTCGAGCAAGATTAACATCAAGATTCAATATATATCTCAAATCTTACCCAATATTTCGCAAAATTTAATCTTTTTCAAAATTTGAAAATGACCATGCATCTTGAATCAATTTGGAAAATCTATTTTGATAATTGAAAAACCCGTTTGAAATTTTAGCAATTTATACAATTGTGAAAAACATAAATTATGCTAAAGATTTGAAAAATTACATAATAATTTGATATAATATTTAGTAAAGATAATCAAATTTGTAGAAAATTTGAAAAAAAAAAATATAAGATTTGGTATGAGATTTGGGAAGATTACCTACAAAATTAACAAGTCTTCGTATGTAATTTGGCGAGATGTACCAACAAACAATAGTTAGAAAAAGTTATTTTTTAGCTAAATCTCGGTGGCCGATCTCGAGCAAGATGCACCGAAAAAAACTATTCTAACGAGTTTTCAAAAAAAGTAATAATTTTGTATTGTGAAATCTTAAAAAGTTTATTATGATAATTTCTCCTTTTTTTCCTCTTTAAGATCTTTAAATCCATATATTGGTTAAGACTATTTTACATTTATATCTTTTAACTTTTAGTCCTTTTTTGTCTTTGGCTCATTTTGTTATTATATTTTCACCTTTCAATCATCATAGTCTTTCTACTTTCAAAATGACCGTTTTAATTTCTAAATTTTTAAAAAATAATCGTTTTGATTCCTATTTGTAAGTTGTATACACAATACAAATAGTTTAATACAAATTTATAATTACATTTTAAAAATTTTAATGAATGAAGTTTCATACTAAAATTGTCAAAGTAAACATAACTCAATTGACATACATTTTGTATTATGTGGTTCGAGCCTCCATCTACAAATCAAAATTATCAAAATGAGCCTAATTCAAGTGGGATAAAATTAAAGATATAAGTTTAATTTCACCACTCCATATATTGTAAAAAAAAAACAAACGAACGAAAGTTAAAAACATATAAGGGTAAGATAATATTTAAGCCTAATTTTTATAATCTGATGGTTTTCTGTTTGGCTTATAAATTCAGCTGTTCATTTGATTTTTATCATTAAAATTTCATATTAAGTTGATTCATTTAACCGATTTTAAAATTCTTCAGAACTTTCAACAGTGTGCCTTATTTCTTCCTTCAATCATGTCATTAACATCTTGAGATATTGCCACTAAACATATTTGACGCAGATATCTATGTTTTAAAAAACTGATATTAAACCGAATCATGAATGGTTCAACAATGGCGGGAATGAAGAAAAGGCCATTTCTTGGAAGTATGTTCGAAAAAACCACTTTCCAGTTTTTAAATTTTATTGGTTTTGGTATATTAGTTTATTGATTCAAAGGCTTCCTCTACTTTCACGCCAATTTCCATAGTTGTTTTGTCAAAGACTTCTTAAACCCCAAGTTGTTCCAATTCCTGCTGATCCTTTTGGCCCAGGTCTTCCTTTGACTCTTTCCCTCTTTCAGTTCCCTTCTTTCCTTCAAAACCCAGCACAAGTCTTCGCTGATTTATCAATTATACTCTCGATCCTCTTAGTTCTTCGTTTCTGAAGGTACATGATTGCTCCTTTCTCTCTAATTTTATCTGGGGTTTCTCTTGATTTCTTAATGCTTGTGGGTTTTTCTTTGAATTGAATGAGTGAACTCCCACTCGTTTTCTTGAGAAGCTTTACATTCGACGTTCTTCCTGCTTTGATTTTTATAATCTTTTTTTTTTTTTTTTTTTGTTAAATCTTATGCGATTTCTGAACTGATGATTTCACTGCGCACCAATGCCTGCTGGGTTTTAGAGCAAACTGAGCTTGTGTAAAAAGAAGAGGGGTAATCGGACTTTTATTATTGATTTGTCTGTTGTGGGATTTGGTATTGATGAACTAGCCATTTCAGGATTATCTCAGAGATGAATTTGGTTTTTAGGATATGTTTCATCAGGAATGGTGTTTTTTATTGCATACTGTTTGATTAAATGCCACGATTCATGTGGAAATATGATGTTCTGTTTAAGTTGTATCTCCCTGACTAAATCGATTTCATTATCACAGATTATGAGTTTTAAGAACCCTTCTGATCTTCTTGTACGTGTGATCCATTATTCTTTTTCGTCGAATTCTTCACTAGGAACAGCCTTTTTGATTGCATACTGTTTGATTAATTTCCATGATTCTTGTGGAAATATGGTGTCCTGTATAAGTTGTATTTTCCTGACTAACTTGATTTCATTACCACAGATCATGAGTCTCTATAACCCTTTTGATCTTCTTATGCTGATCTGTGTAATCCATTCTTCTTTTTCATCGAATTCTTCAACCAATTATTTGACTCTTTGCTTGGTTCCAGGGTGAAACTTTGTTAATTCTAAGCATTAGAATCATTGTTCTTATCACAAAACCATCAGCTGAATTACTGCATTTGCATTTCCAGAAATGTCACCTTTTAGGAAATCCCCTATAAATGTTGCTAGGCACGGCTCAAGCCAACCTGACAATTCTGCTCGTCCCAGTCCAAACCCAGTTGATTCAAATGATAATTTAGACAAGAAGCAAAAATACAAGTCCTCAAGAATCACCTCTTCTCATCAGGCAACTGTAGCACCAAATCCCAGCTCCAATCTTTTCGACGATCATCTCGAACAAGAGACTAATTCTGCTTCATATTCTTCATCTTCAAGTTCATATTCATGGTCATCAAGAAACAGATACAAAAATGATTTCCGGGACTCAGGTGGGATTGAGAATCAGACAGTGGAGGAGTTGGAGAATTATGCTGTATACAAGGCTGAGGAGACAACTAACGCAGTCAACAACTGCCTGAAGATTGCTGAGGACATGAGAGAAGATGCAACCAAAACCTTAGTTGCCCTGCATCAACAGGGTGAACAAATCACTCGGACCCACGTGGTTACTGCTGATATTGACAATGATCTTAGTCGGGTATGTGGAATGAATTAACCGCCATATAAACTATGATGAATGACATGTCGAGAGTGATTTTGAAATGGTTAAAATCACTTTTTGTCGTATTCAATAATCATTCAAAATTAGTTTCATGTTTGGTTACACTTTTAAATGTGGTTTTCATCCTATCAAAATTGACTTTAAACGATTAAAAACATGTCAAAATCACTCTTAAACCTGTTTTTTTCTTTCCTTATGTCCTCTTTGACTTGACTTGCGGAGAATCAAGGGATGTTTTAGCTTTTCTTAGCCTCCCTTCTTGTTGGACTCGTTGACCCTCACCCTATTTTCATCCTAATGAACTTACACATCATATAGAGGATGATTTGGGTCATGGTTTGTGTTAGCCTTAGTTCATGAAACCTAAAGGTGTGTAGATTGTGGGTTCATAATTTGTAAAAGTTGGTATATACTGTGAAATATGAGTTCTATAGGTCTAAGTTTATGAAATTACCAAGCCATGAATAAACAAACCTATGCACTCAATATAGGCTTAGCTTCATTTATGGATGCTTTTTGTAATGATATTGAAATGCTTTCGGTTATGATCATCAATATTTTATGATGTTGATTGCAGGGTGAGAAACTTCTTGGAAGCTTGGGAGGAATATTCTCTAAGACTTGGAAGCCAAAAAAAGGTCGTCAGATAACAGGCCCTGTTATCTTTGAAGGTAATATTTTCAAACTTTGGCGGTGGAAGAAAATAATTAAGAAAAATAGAACTGCTTTCTATAACTTTTTTTTTCTTCTTCTTTGTTTTATTATTTAATAATCTAAAAGTTTTACATGAAAATATACTTTTTTTTAATTAAATATTGATTTTTTATGTTATAAAATTTTCAAAAATAAATAAATAATACATTTATTTATGTTTTGGAAAATAATGAGAACAATTTTTTAAATGTTTATAAAAATTAAAAAAAAATAGAACACTTAATAAACACTTATGTCTCTAAAAAACTAGAAACAAGAAACATAAATATTATCTATATGATTTTAAATTATTTGAACTAATTTGAACAAGCTTAACCTATAGAACGAACAAGGTTTTAACTTTCCCACTAATCAGATGGATTAAGTTGATAACCAAGTAATTCATTAAAAATATTTTATAACATTTAATAAATAAATTTGAATTGGTTGCAGGAGATCAGGCTGTTATAAGCAAGGGCAACCATTTGGAGCAAAGGGAGAAGTTGGGGTTAAGTCGGGCACCAAATCCACGGTCCTTACGTGCCCCACATCCTGAGCCAACCAACTCCCTTAAGAAAGTTGAGGTCTGTAGTTATTCAGTTTTAGTGCTTCTCATGGAAGTACTTACAGAAAAAGCAATTCACTTACAAGCATTTTCCTCTCATACATAAACTAATATTTAAACTTGAAGGGGGCAGAATAGAAGAATATTTGCAAACACTTAACAAGAAATTTGTTCTAAATCAGGTGGAAAAGTTCAAGCAAGAGGATGCTCTTTCAGATTTGAGCAATATATTGGGAGAGCTTAAAGAAATGGCTGTTGATATGGGATCTGAACTAGACAGGTGCGTTGTTATAGCCTTAGAGAATAAGTTGATTAGGATCGTTTGTAACAGGAAGTTTCTTGTCTTCAATTTTTGAAGAAATTGAAGTGTTTTTTTTTTTTTCTTAGAATCATTTCTCAAATTGCCTAGGAGAAATAGAAAAGATATGAATGAGAAATAAAAAAACGAAAATGTTACCAAATGGGTTGAAATGCCAATTTTTCTTCTGTATCTTTTATTTTTGTTTTTTATTTAACTTAGCTTGAATCAATGTCATTATTTCAGGCAAAATAAAGCTTTGGATCACTTGTTTGATGATGCCGACGAGGTCACGATTCGTGTTGATAATGCTAACCAGCGTGCTCGTCATCTGCTTAGAAAGTAGATTGCAGATTTGCAAGGTCTCATCTCATTTTTGCCATCAACAAATATGATGGTATATGCTTGACTGGATTGGCTTCCCTTCTGGTTTACAGTCTTTTCCTGTATGTCTTTCTTCGTCCAAAAAGAAACAAACATAATATATATATATTTTGGTCAAAACAGTTGTGAAATAGTTTGGTTATTGCAAGGGCAATCTGGTTGATAATGTAATTTGCAGATAATTACATATTTTTCATCAAAAGTTCTCTTTTGGGTTATTTAGCAACTTTTTATGGATCCCAAACAGTTATAAATTCTCCCCAAAAAGTGGGATATTGCCGCAAGAGAAGAAAAAAAAAAAAAATCATTGGACTCTAAAACGTCAGAAGTTAATTTGGCTCAGTTTTTAAAAACCAATTCTTGAAATAGTTGAAGTTAATTTGACTCTTGAAATAATTATCAAGAAGGAAGTAGTTCAACTATCATAGTTTTCATCATAACCTCGTGCTCTGACGTTCAATTCCTCCACCCACACTTTAATTACAATACTTTTATAAGATTTTTCACTATTCATTGATGGGTGAAATTAGAAGAGGAAGTGGGAAAAAGGAAATTATATTTGGTAACTTTTGAGGTAAGCAAGCAGTCAAATTTTGAATTTTGGTGGGTGTATTATACAATTATCTCTAACAGCTTCATCGTCGAATAATTATTTTGAAAAACAATCATAAAAACAACTTTTCGAACCAATCAAGATTCATATAGCAATTCCAAACTGAATCAATCCTACAATTTGTCAAGACTAAAAGTGTGTTGTTCCAATGGACGATACAAAATTGATTAGTGTATCAAATCCAATAAAATCAAAACCAAGAAGAGTCTAATCATGTTCATCATCACCAAATATTTCAAATTCCATCCCACAATCAAGGATTGATAAATCAAAACAAACAAACAAAACCCACAGGCAAATCTCACAGAACAAACGACTTATTGAATTCTGAGTAGAAAAGATATGATAAGCCAATCAAGTAAAGATCCGCGAAGCAGAAATAAACCCTAACTCACGAAATCTGTCATAATAGAATTAGAATTACAAAGAATTAGGGCAAAAGAGCTTCCGTATTCAGTTTGTGCGATGAGGCTCCATGATGCTCTTTACCTTGGGCGCATAGAGGGAGTACACGGCGGATTGTCTTTTAGCAACTTCAAGCTGAGCCTTGCCGTCGGCGTAGGCGGAGGAGATGGATGGAGGATCGGAAAGGTTGCGGTTATGGCGGAAGCCGTCGACGGCACGTCGTTTGGCGTACTCTCTGATGTTGTAATCGCAGAAGTGACGAGCTGTACGGAGAAAAGAGCGAAGAAGCGAAAGGGCCTCCGATCTCGTTGGAGCCACCATTTTCGAAGGACCTCGAAGATGAAGATAGGTTAGGAATCTATTGGGGGGGGGGGGTGGCGGTGGCGCGGGGATTCGCGCTGGACAGAGAAGGAAAGAAGAAGCAAACGACCAAGAAGAAGAGATTCTTTTACTTTGGCATTAGAATTATGGAAAATCGACCAAAGTGACCCCTTTCGGGATTTGTCAAACTGTATAATTACTCTTAGGTTTCCTTATTAAATTCTCAAATTTAAATTTCAATCACCCATCTATCAAATTAATCCACACAAAATTTTTCATCAACCTACCATCAAAAAATTGTTATACAACCAAAATTAATTCACAATTTTTTTTCCACCAAAATGGTTTGTTTCACAACTCACGGTAAAAAAAATTATATTTACAAAAAATTCTCTAAATGAAATTGTGATTCACTAAAAAAATCTCTTCACCAAATTATCTCTAGAACGAAAAATCTTTTATCAAGTCCAAAACATATACTTCACAAAGTTGTGATTTTGTACCCTCCGTAAAAAGGTATGCATTTCATTTTGTATTCAATAGTTCGATAATTTCTTTCATGTTAGAACTCATTTGCTTGTAGTTATACTTGTCTGCTTGATTATTTCTTTTTTTTAAATGGCATAAAATTTTTTTTGGGAAGTTAAAAAAAACATGAAGAAAAGATAGAAAAACTTTTTTTAAGATACCTGACGGGACTTCACTGAGTACAAAGAAAATCGATTGAAATTACCCAATCGGGCTTCACTGGGTACAAAAAAAATGTTGAAATATGTAAAAAAAAAAAGACAAACTATTTTTTAAGATATCCTGTCGAGCTTTACGAGCCTTCACCGAGTACAGACGAAATGCATATGAAACTACCTAGGCGAGCTTCATGGGATAGATGATAATGTGGACATTCAACAAAGGGAAGATATTAGGATTCTAAGCACTCTAACTACATCAATTTTAGTGGATTAGCATGCATGTTCATGGTTTTTCCAGAATTTAGGGTTTTAAGAGAATACTTTTGTAGATTCTACCAAATTGCTCCAATTAATCCGTGAATTCTCTTCAAGAACTTGTAGACTACTACAAGGATATTCTCTACTAATTTCATGTCTTAGATTGGATTGAGGGATCCAAAGTGAGCAATAATTTGAGGGAATTTTGGGAGAATTTTATGTGATTTTGAGTTTATGAAATGAAGAACAGTTTCTTCATCAAATTCAACTTGCATGCCAAAGTTTTCTCAACTGAATCAACTTCTATTTAATGAAGTTATGCATGCAAATCAAATCCATGATAAAGTGCACAAAACCAGCAAAAGAAACTGGAAAATTAGGTGTTTTAGAAAGTGAAATTTGTGGAATTTTCCCGCTAATTCCATTTTCTTTTTTTAAAAAAATGAATTTCATATATTCATTTTAAGTTTTTTCCAAAAAAATCAATTTTAAAGTTAATTTCGACAAAATTAATTTTAAATAAATAAATAATTTAATTAATTAATTAGAAATAATTTAATACAAAATATTAAATTAATAGAACATCTAATCCAAAAATGAATTTTTGTTCATGTATAAAATATTTAAATCATATTTAAACATTTTACAATTCTACAGTTTTGTTTAATTCAATAGCTAAACGTTTAAATATGTTGTATATAGTCAGTAATTCCCTTAAATCAAATTTTAACATTTCAAATTTTCTCACCACGCTATTTTAAGGTTTGATCCATTTCTAAGCTATTATAGAGACCTAATAGAGCTACAGATCATGAGCTCCAACGAGGTTAAACTTCTTTAATTGAATTAATCAATATTCGTTAACTACTAGGATACTTCACTAAAGCTCAATCGCTGCATTCTCCTCACTATACATATATTTCTATCCACTTGATTTGACCATAATCAGTAAGTCAATCATTCACATGTCGTTCGTATTTACAACTGGGGTAAAATTATTGTTAACTGGGGTAAAATTACCGTTTTACTCCTGTAATACATCTTGCACCTTAAGTCTCCACTGATACACTAATGAACAACTAGTTTATGGTCCTACCAATAAATCGTGTCCCTCTCAGCCCTGGAGAGGGCAGAGCCCTTGTTTAATATTAGAAATCAGTACTTAAGGGAACAACATATCTACTAACCCTGAAACGGGTAGGAGCGAATTTCATCTTGTAAGACTATGTCCCCAACTATCTACCCAGGCTTATTGAGCAGCAATGATGAGTCACTCTCACCTATGAAGATTAAAGGATAATCCCGAATAAACAGGATTTCATAATTAGCTCAAGATTGAGATCAGGTTACCTTAGATCATCAAATTGAAATAATCAATTTTAACAGTAAACAACGTTATAAAGAAAATTGACTATTTCGTGGTTCGGTCTTATGCAATTTTTTTTTTTTTTTTTTTTTTTTTTTTTTGCATAGGACGCCCCCACTCGCATGTCTCCATATGAATGACTTTAGGATCACATTGTTTGCATCAATATACAAAGCAGACCGCATCCATAGTGTCCCCAGGATAAGGTACCCAACCCTATCCTTATACTTATAGACCGTTTTGGTTATATACTTAAACTTGATCCACTTTTATGTCACTACATAAAGTTTGAGTATTCATGATATAGTCATGAATTTGTTAGTTTATTGAATTTAAAAATCTATAAATGCAATTTACATGTTCAATAATAACTTTATTGAATAAACCTCAATAATAATTTTATTGCAAATATAATATATTTAAAGTTTACAAACTGTGAGTTTTAGGATATATAACCCAACAATAGGAACGGGCTATGGAGGTATAGGGCGACCTGGTCAGAACCCAGCCTGGCTTGGTCCTAGGCCCAGTATATGGAGTATAGTTTATTGTTTTTTGGCCCGATGTTGTATCCGATCGGGTGGACAATCGGGCAAAGTTTTTTTTTTATTAGTTTTATTTTTTATTTTACTTTTTCTTAACTACATTAATAAATTTTTTTGTTATAAATTGTAGGAAACTACCCCATTTGAATTTGTTTCAGTGGCGTTTGGAATGAAAGGAAAAAAGATTACGATGGAGGAGAATTGCGCAGGTTTGACATCGAGGTTGGAACAATGTATAATGAATTTCTAATCGTAGTTTATAGGATAAGTGGTATAAATTCAGTTGAGTATAATCTTATTATAAGATGTATGCTTCAATTGAGATCCAAAGTTCCTGCATTTATAATTTAGAATGATGAAGATCTACACACATTCTTCACATGGGAAGAGGTCTCAGTAATTCCTCTTTAGGTATCCACGCTTCCAAAGTGTTCAGGTAATCAAGAGTATCTTCCAAACAATTCATATATCTGACGAATTGAAGAAATCCCTTCAACATCTAGGCCAGTACAATGCTCGACCCTTCATCTATAATATCCATTGCAATTCACATAGTTCAATAAGCAATCGATCTTTCACAATCCTTTATAGAGAATAGAAATCATAAATTTGTAATGAGTTATTTATGATTACTCGAGGGAGGAAGAAAAGTATTTCATTGCTATAAATATGGAGTAAAAAATATATATAGTTTAGTTAGAGGGTAGATTTCCAGACATCATGGTGTATCGGAATTTTAAGTAGTCAGTTTCACTAATAAGATACAAAGACTAACGACGAGATCTATTATCGTTTTTTACATGCCCCTAGAAATTTCTAGTAATTCTATAATTTAATTATGTATGATAAAAAAATTATGAAAAATATTTGCCCTGTTTTTGTTTATATTCTTTTTCTATCGTATTTCAGGAATTTAGTTGGTCCATAGTAATCTATACTCTTATGACATGGGTAATTTTTGAAAAAGTAATCAGACGCGAGCCCCTCCTCGAACGGATTCCTCATGTTGCTCCTCAGCGTATGGGGTATTAACAGCCCTATTGGGCTAGGTCATTTTTTGGGAAAATGGATCATTTATGATAAAGAGGAAGTGCATCGTCACCTGGAACTACAAGTTCTCTAATACATTCACAATCATCTAGAGCTTCATGAAAATGACCATCCCTATCATCATCATTTGTCACACCATGATCACTCATACCTCTATGGTCCCTACCTCTGGTGCAATCAACGTCTATTCCCTACATGCACCAAAAACTTGGTGAGAGGAAAATGTAATCTCTTTTGATATGCGTTGATTTCCATGTGACGAACTGGTCTTCATGAAGATCAACGCATGTGATCAACTTTGCGATGGTATGGGATCAACGCATGCAATCAACTCCTGCGATCAGCTACAAAATAGACATTTTGACGCAGAATAACGCATGAGATAGGGTTAACAGGGATTTTTAGTGCTGATCAATGCAAGCTCACTTTTCCACATGAACTCTTGTTAACATCAACGCATATTCTACTCATCAACTCTCATGATTCTAAGTAAAAGGCTATAATAGCTTGTATTTCTACAAGCTATCAATATGTATTAAATAAGATAAACTACGTATGAAGAGAACATACAACAAGGATTACAAAGATATATCCTTACCTTTGATAGTTGTTAGCTCTCAAAAAGAGCTAAATTTATAGCCTTAACTTCCTATATTTGGGTAATTCTCGAATTTTATTGTCTTATTTTGTAGGAGAATTAACCCCATGAAGTCGACACATAGAAAAGACAAAGAATCAAGCCAAAAGAGTAGAAAAACTGGAGTCTAAACGTACGAAATCGAGTTGAGTTGAAAAAGGACGATTTTGCCCTACGCTAGCGTCATAACGCTGCCCGGAGCATCGTGTTGAGACACTGCCACCGTCGCAAGGCCCCTTGACACTGAGGCTTAATGCTGGAAGATAGAAACGATCCTCAAGAGCGTCGCAATGCTACGAACTTTTACAGAGAATCAGAGGCGTGTGCAACACAATCGAACGTCGCGACATTTGACCCTAGAATTGTGACGCTGTTAGGATATTATAAATAAAACCCTCAAGGTCAACCTTGAAGAACAACCACTACTTATTCAAGAACAAGCTCGAAAAAAGTGAAATTTGAGAGTTTTGTCCAGTTTTTGAGTGATTTGAGTCAAATTGCTAAGCAATTATTGGTATAATAGCCCTGATCCCCTTTTTTTTATCATTGTATTCTGAATATGCCTTTTAGAGGATAAATTATTTCCTTGGGATAGTTTGTATGTCTTAATTCTTGAGTCAACTAGTTTATTTTATTCAATTGTTGTGAACCCTTTGGGAGATTTGTTTTATTTTTAATTCAATAAATTTTTCTAATAAATTGATTTGTTGAATTTCATGTTTGCAAAATCTTTCTAGCCTATGCATTGTTGATCGATTTAGTTGCAAATATTATGGTCACATGGTTGAGTCTAGACTTTTTTTGGCCAAGTTCATGTGGGTCCTAATATAATTCTTCCTAAATAAATCATGCAGTAAGATATGGCTTTCCGGCTTGTTGAATGTCTAACTTGGGTGTAGCTAAGAAGGAAAAGTTTTTAAACTGAATTAGGGTTGATTTAGATTTTTATAAAAAATTAGCTAATTGAGCTATTAAAATTTCTAATAAGTTGAGGGGTTTACCTAATTGGGAAAAAAAATTAACTAGTACCTAAGGATAGAAAATAAAAAGCATACAAACTAATCCCAAGACTTTTCCTCGATTTGATTCCAACTTTTTTTTTCTTTACTTGCTATTGTTTCTTTTCTCTATTTTTTTAATCTCCCTATCAAAACCAAAACCATAAAAACCTTTTTTTGGAATTCATAAACTGTCCTAAATTGATTCAACAGTCTTCCTGTGGATTCGACCCTGATCTTACCGCTTTATTATGTCTGTGGTATAAGTTTTAGATTGGTGAAAATAAATAATTTTTGTTCGATTTTGGGGTTGAGTAACAACATCGATCCTGAATCCCGTACAATAGTTGTCGCAAGTACTTCTTACTGATCTTTAGGTCATGTTCCATACATTCCACCCGACGATCAAGACCTTTGATTAACTTAATCAATTTGTGATACTTCTTCTTGGTCTTCCATGATGCCTTTATTCACTATCATTGTGATCAACCTCTTTAGTGTTTGAAGGCCCAACATTGTCGCCGTCATTTGTGGGTGAAGGTGGAGGTAGTTCTAGTGGTGCAGGTGGAGAACAAGGTTGCTCTATAACATGATTCATAAACTGGATCTCTTCCTTAGATGGAAC
Source organism: Benincasa hispida (assembly GCF_009727055.1). Classification (NCBI taxonomy): domain Eukaryota; kingdom Viridiplantae; phylum Streptophyta; class Magnoliopsida; order Cucurbitales; family Cucurbitaceae; genus Benincasa; species Benincasa hispida. The sequence goes on from NC_052350.1 coordinate 5,055,180, forward strand.
AAGTTGCAATGTGATTCTTACCTGCAAAAAATTGTAACCATGAATAAATCAACTAAGAAACTATAATCATCAATAAATGCTAACCCAAAAAGCTTAAAAAGGAACACACTGCATCTGATCCAAATACTTTGTCTTTCATCACTCCGTATGGAGGAGAATGTGAGCACAACTATCTCAAAATACATGGTATGACATTGTCGTTTAATTTGTTTGCAACGCGCTCGAATAGTGATAAAAAATTTTCGTATGCCCATACCTATATGAAATGTAAATGTGTATTAGTGGTGTACTTAAATGAATATTCATTAAAACATATGAACAAAATTACTTGAAAAGCATGGGGAAGCCTATAAAGACTGTAGGTTTGTTGTTTTATTTGTATTGCTCTTATATGCCTCTGCTTTATTTTTCTGTCCTTGTTTGAATCGTTTAATTGTGTTTACAAAAAATTTCTTGCTCCAGTCCTCAATACAAAATTTATTCCAATCATCTATGATTGCTAAATTTTCAAAATCCATTTGTTTTTTTCCACTTGTTTTTTTCCCTCTCTTTATCCACCATAGAAAATACAATAAAATAAAACAATGAAATTTTCATTGCATCAACATTGTTTTCGAACTCAAGAGAAGAAAAATTAAAGTCCAACTCATATGCCTTCATACCCTAGAAGATTAAAACTAATGACATCTCTCCTAGACTCCTCTACCTCTCGAAGAAAAATATAGTGAATGAGTGGTCCATTGAAGATGATGTTCGTGTCAAGGAGAGGATCAAAACATGTTTGTCTAAACATGGCTAATTGTGTCAGAATTATTTTCTTCTTAATTTTAGGTTGAATTTTCCTATATGGGAACAACATGAAAGGTTGTAAGAAAATGATCATTAGGATGTAGTTCCATTATAACCTACATTTTTTTATCAAATAGATAAATTAAAAGTCAACATAACACAATACATTGAGTTAGAATATCCACACAAAAATAATAATAATAATAATAATAAATAAATAAAATCTACCAGGTCCCATACCCGGTCAAGCCCGGGATCTAGCAAAAAAAAAGTAGTTAGCTAAACTAAAGCCATTACCCGGTCCCACCCCATCTCACCCGGTCCCGCCCCCTTCCCGATCTCGAGTTGCCCACATCCATCACTTGAAGCTCTACCCGGTCGCCCGCTCGATCAAGATCTTAAGTAGCCCAGCCGGGCTTCATCGATTAGTAGGTCTCAAAATTAGAATATCGGAATTTAAAGCAAAAAAAAAAAAAAAAGTTTGTAATGTCCAAATCAATTCATATACTATCTATAAACCTCAAAATCATTCTAAAATGCTAATGTTTTTTTCACTAAAAATCCAAAAATTTATGAAACCCCATGAAAACAAAACCCATAAACTTTTACAAGAAAAGATTCAATTTTTTTTAATCAAATGAGCTCAAATAAGATCAAAACTCACTATTATAACAAAAATAAAGTATAAAGATATACAAAAGCATGAAATCAATAACAATATCAAGAAATCCAAAACCAAAATCCTCCTAAAATGTGCAAAAATACTTACTTGATGAAGATGAACTTGAAGATGATGTTTGTGTTGATGAGTTTTAGCCATTGGTTACTTGTGTTTTAGGTGATTTTGGGTGGATATGGACATTTTTAGTTTTTTTTTTTTTTTTTCAAATCTCACATCTCGCAATATCTCACAACAACTTCAAAACTTGAAACACTCGATTACTCATTTTTATAGGATAAAAATAAGTTTGAATTAAGTATTGCAGTTTTGGAGGTTGGAAAATAGTTGTGAGATATTGATAGATGAAAAATAGTACATGTTTTGACAAGTTTTTTAGTAATTGTTTTAAGGTATTTTGCAGATTGTTGAATTTTTTTTGTTTCAATTTTTTTCTTTTAAATGTTTTCAGGAATGTGGCAAATGTAACCAAAGGGGCCATAATAGATTAACATGTTGCAATCCGATTGTATACACTGAGAAGTCAATTGTACAAAACTAGTGAAATTATTTGTTGAACACTAAGTAATTATTTTCATTATTGTTGGAGATGTTTGCAATGTAGGGGCAAGATAAAAGATCACTTATACATATTATCTTTGAATTCTAAACTTCATTCTTACACAATGTTTCATATTGATAATCATTAACATCTGACCAAAAACTCATACAAGTAGAGGTCAATTTGCATTATATTTATCATGTTTTTTGTTGTTGTCACTCCACTATCTTGCTTCTTATGAATTCTGACAATGGTGAAAAACATGAAAGGAAAGAAAAGAATGTTTACCTTCGTTGCTCCATAGAGTCCTCCAGAAATAATTTTGTTAATGCAACAATAAACCAAGAAAGTGCTGCCGCCATAATTGGAAGGTGATACCCCTATCCAATAATTACAAAACTCAAAGTTCACACCTCAAATTTAACCTAACCCATTTAGCAGCAAAATCAGCTACTTTGTTACAAGCACGCAAAACAAAATCAAAATCAATACAATTAAACATCTGCTTCAACGAATTTATTTCTTCAATCCAGCAACTTATTCCATCAACTATCGTTTTCTTCCGAATCAGATTAATAGCTTGGAGGGAGTCCGATTCAACTTTCAACCTATGAATCTTCGATGATACTGCCAGTTTAATACCTTCCTTAATCGCAAGAATTTCAGCAATCGTATCTTCATAGACAATAGGGATGTGAATAGCAGCAATTGCACAGAAATTTCCGACATTATTTCAAATGATCAAAGCAAGCCCAATCGAAGAAAAAGAAGGAATCCATTTGTGTGATTATGACATCCCAAATTAGCCTAGTCGAAGAAAAAGGACCTACATTTGTGAACATCCGTCCAACAAATATGGGTATGGTGGACTTCCCTTACAAGTCATAACAACATTATGACATCCAACCTCAACCGTCCATTTCAGTTCAAAGAAGCGTCATTCAAACGGTGGAAGTTTCTTCCCAGTAAAAAGGGTTGTTGACATTTGTATTACGAAGAAGCCAATGGCCCCAAACGAAGATCCACCTGAACAATTAACTGAAGAAGCTACGGATTGGGAAGAAAAAGATTTTTTATGTAAAAATTTCATATTAAATTGTTTGACTGATGATCTACGATTACTACAGCATAATGAAGACAACAAAGAAAGTTTAGGATGTCTTGCAGAAGAAGTGTGGAAATTACAAAGAAAGTTTATTCTATGCAGGAATAATGCGATAGCGCGTTTTGAGTTTGCAATCCAAAGGTACCTCAAAGATGATCGCGTGATGACCTTACATAAAGGTGGTAGCCTAATGTAATAAAACATGATGGGACGTAAAGTTGATAACGGTCAAATCAGAAATTCAGATGACGGTCGTTGAAGACCATACCATTGCAAATACATTGAACTTCTGGTGACTATCAAACGGTGCAATAGGGTATGGAAATTAATGTTGCCCATCCACGCAATCGTTAGTGAGAAGAACTGTTTTGTCTAGAAGTCTATAAATAACCAATGCTACCAAACCAGGAGGACTCCTAGTCAGAGAAAGGAGGCAGAGCCGAGGGAAGGGAATTCTTGAGAAGAAATTAATTTTCGGAGAGATCGAGAGGCTGCAGGAAATAGCACGAAGGAGAGACACCAAACCCTAGCGAGAGCGAGAGTTTACAACTTGGGAAAGAATTGAAGTGATAAGAGTAGTGTGAATGCTAGAGGAAGCAAGACATTGCTTACCTGGCTTGATACTTACCCCATTTATTGTTTTGTACTTAAACACTTTATTTGCAAGAATGGAAACTTCATTTCAATTTATGTTTAGTCTCTTCACATCATACATGAGCTAAATTCGTGAATGGGTTAAGAAGAGCTAGCATGAGTTAAGCTATACACTTTATGCGATCATCTTGTCTTATATATGCTTCATTCATCATTTGGAGTACTTGAGAGAGTAATCTAAAGACAGAATCTAGGCTTGAGAGAGTTGAATTAGATCGCATAAGCATGAGTAGAGACTTAGAAATTAATTTTATCTGCTACATTCCATACACATTTCATGCGTCCTAGACATAGGAAATGTATCATTATGCATTGAAAAATGTAGTGCTTAATATTTATGTATAGCACGATCGCATGACTTGTAATATATCTTAAGAAATGCTAGCAAAACCTCTTCTCAACCCTTTTATCGAATATTTGTTACAACACCACACTTTCATCGCTGTGCATTTAACTCCATCGCATTAGAAAATCAAAGTTAAATCACCATCTACTTCTTAATCACCATCGCAAGAGGATCAGAGAGTTTGTCGCATATCTATTTAGTAATCCCTGCGTTCGACCCTGGACTTACCAGGATCCTAAGAAGGTTTATACTTGGGCTTTGTTAGGAAAACTTGCATGATCATCGCATCCTCACATCCTTTCATCGCATGATAAATCAACGCATCAAGTTTTTTGCACTGTTGCTGAAGATTACGGTATAGATTGCGCTAACATTAAATCGCTTTGATCTTTGCAGCTTTCGAACTTTGGAGTAATGCCATTCCGCCTGTGAAGGAAGAAGCAAGCGTCGTATGAGCGAAGGACACACTCCTGAGCTCAAGTACGACCCAGAGATTGAAAGAACTTTTCGCAAAAGGTAGAGAAACAAATGTAAATGGCAAGGAAGAGTTCGTAGAATGGCTGAACAACCTGAGGAACGAGTAGCAAATGAAAACAACATGATGACAAATCCCATCCTATTGGCAAATGATCGCAATAGACCCATTCGGGACTATGCGTCACCAAATTTGTATTATTTCTCCCCAGGAATCATGAGACCAGCATTGGATGGATCAAGGTTCGAGATGAAGACAGTAATGTTACATATGATACAAACAGCAGGACAGTTTGAAGGACGACGTGGTGAAGATTCGCATGCCTATCTACGAAGCTTCATTGAAATCTGCAACACTTTTGTGTTCCCTAATATTTCCTCAGAAGAGGTTCGACTCATGTTATTTCCATTTTCACTATGCGATAAAGCGAGAAAATGAGCATACTCTCTCGAACCAGGAGAGATAACGTCATGGGAACAAGTTGTGGAGAAATTTATGAAGAAGTATTTCCCTCCCACAGAAAATGACAGAAGGAGGAAATTGATCACCAATTTTGAACAAGAAGAAGATGAATCACTCAGTGACGCATGGGCAAGATTCAAGAGACTAGTACGCGACTGCCCACACAATGGATTATCGGATTGCCTCAAAATGGAGATTTTCTATCATGGACTCAACTCTGCATCGCAAACAGCTGCCAATGCGGCAGCAGCAGGAGGTCTTCTGGACAAAACATAGGATGAAACGAATATTCTTGATCGCATCTCAAAAAACCACGAAGATTGACAAGAAAGTGACCAAAGAACGAAGCCCAGAGAAGGTAATTCGAGTAATGGTGCCATCGCATCATTACAAAACCAGATGAATGCGATGATAAATTTATTGCAAGGTATTGCAATAAACAATTCAGGAGCTCGAAATGGGCAAGTCAATGCGATAGAGCAAACAAGCACCAGTTGTGTCTTATGTGAAGAATCGCATTCTTTTGAGGAATGCCCACGAAATCCTCAATTAGTTTACTTTGTCAAAAACAATCCTTTTTCAAATACTTACAACCCGGGGTGGTGAAATCACCCTAATTTTTCTTGGAAGAACCAGCAAGGCAGTCAGCCCGTGGCTCAGAGAGAGGGACCGCCAGGGTTTTTCCAAAAATCTAATGGATAACAACAAGCTAGCAGTTCTCAACCACTATCCTCATCATCCCTGGAAAACTTGTTGAAGCAATACATCAAAAAGAATGAAACAGTCCTTCAAAACCAAGCTTCATCCATCCGCAATTTGAAAATTCAGCTGGAAAAAATTGCGGGAGAGCTAAAGAACAGACCCCAAGGGACATTGCCTAGCTTAACCAAGCTTCGACACAATCCAGGGAATGCCGGAAAAGAACACTACTAAGCAGTCACCCTAAGGAGCAGAAAGGCGGCGATAGAAGTCAGAAAGAAGCCTCGCAAGACCGAGTCAAAGGAGCAACCCATGACTGACTGAATAAAAAAAGCCTCTATCGCAGATTAAATCAAAGGAGTTCGAGACTAGGAAGCCAGAAGATGCGACCACCTCTAAGCCTCTAAACCATGAAACATTGGAAGTATAGCTACCTTCATTTCCCCAAAGACTGAAAAAGAAACATAACGATGAAGGTCAGTATCAGCACTTCTTGGAAATTTTGAAACAATTGCACATTAATATTCCATTCATAGAAGTGATAGAGCAAATGCCGGTGTATGTGAAATTTTTTAAGGACATTGTCTCGAAGAAGAGAAGCACAGGAAGATTCGCCACGGTGGCATTGACACAAGAATACAACACTATAATTCCACCAAAGATGCGNGAAGAAGAGAAGCACAGGAAGATTCGCCACGGTGGCATTGACACAAGAATACAACACTATAATTCCACCAAAGATGCGCGACCCAGGCAGTTTCACAATACCCTGCTCAATAGGGTGAATCTATATTGGTCGAGCATTATGCGATCTTAGGGCAAGCATAAACTTAATGCCCCTTTCAATTTTCAAAATATTGAATGTGGGACAACTAACACCCACAATGGTGACTCTTCAACTCGCCAATAGATCCTTGGTGCACCTTGAAGGGAAATTAAAAGATGTCTTGGTAACAATAGACAGATTCATTCTACCTGCAAACTTCATTATCTTAGATTATGAGGTGGATAAAGATGTTTCAATCATATTGGGATGACCATTCTTGTCTACTGGACGTGCTCAAATAGATGTGCATAAGGGAGAAATCACAATGAGCGTCAACGGAAAGAAGCTCAGGTTCAATATTATCAAGGCAATGAAGTTCCCAGATGAGGAAGGCTTATCAAATTCCGATGATGAACAAACGTACGTTGAAAATTGGGAATCCAAAAAAGAGAATAAAGAAAGAGAGGATGCGACAACATCCATTGATATTTTCCATGTGATAATAGAGATGTTGAAGAATGATGAAATGCTGAACTTGGATGAAGAAAGAAAAGCACAGAAGCCCTCTTTAGAGCAACCACCTACACTAGAACTAAAAACTCTACCAACCCACTTGAAGTACGTATTTCTCTGCGCTACCTAAAGAAAAAGAAACTGCGTTGATCAATGTTCTAAAAAAATATATTAGAGCAATTGGATAGGCGTTCGTAGATATCAAAGGTATCAACCCAACTTATTGCATGCATCGAATCTGGGTTGAAGAAAACCAGAAGAGCTCAATAGAACCTCAACGTAGACTGAACCCTACGATGAAAGAGGTTGTCAAAAAAGAAATCATCAAATGGTTAGATGCCTATATGATCTACCCTGTCGCAGATAGCACGTGGGTTAGCCCCATGCAATGTGTTCCCAAAAAGGGTGGGATGATAGTGGTTCCTAACGCAAGCAACAAATTGATCCCCATGAGGACCATCACGGATTGGCAAATTTGTATGGACTACAGAAAATTGAACGCGACGGCAAATAAAGATCATTTCCCTCTACCTTTCATTGATCAAATGCTCGATTGATTAGCAGGGAATGGTTATTTTTTGCTTTCTTGATGGGTATGCATGCTATAACCAAATTATAATCACACTAGAGGATCAAGAAAAGACCACGTTCACATGTCTATATGGAACATTCGCCTTTCGTCGCATGCCTTTTGGATTATGCAATGCACCCAGTACGTTTCAAAGGTGTATAATGTCGATCTTCTCCGAGTACCTTGAAGACTTGGTTGAAATCTTTATGGATGACTTCTTAGTCTATGGACAAACATATGAAATCTGTCTTCAAAACCTGGAGAGAATACTGAAAAGATGTGAAGAAAATAATATGGTGTTGAACTGGGAAAAGTGCCATTTTATGGTCAAGGAAGGAATTGTGCTCGGGCACAAGATTTCAAGGAATGGGTAGAAGTGGACAAAGCAAAGATTGAAACTATGAAAAACTTCCACCTCCAGCGAATGTGAAAGCTTTGAGGAGTTTCCTAGGACACGCAGGGTTTTACAGAAGGTTTGTGAAGGACTTTTCCAAAATCACTCGACCTTTGAATGCGTTCTTGGAAGCTGATAGACCCTTTGATTTTGATTCACTCTGCCTCACTGAATTCAAACACTAAAAGATGCTTTGACTATAGCGCCAATTCTGATCGCACCCGATTGGGCGAAGCCATTCTAACTGATGTGCGATGCCAGCGAATATGTGATGGGGGCAGTCTTGGCACAAAAAGTAAAGACAATGTTACACCCCATCGTATATGCTAGTAGAACGCTAAACTTCACGAAGGTGAATTACACCACCACCGAGAAGGAACTTTTAGCGGTGATTTTTGCAATTGAAAAATTCAGACCTTATTTATTGGGGTCAAAAGTGATTGTCCACACAGACCACTCTGTGATAAGTTATTTGATGAAAAAAAAGATGTGAAGCCTAGACTAATCCGATGGGTTCTCTTACTTCAAGAATTTGATATGGAAATAATCGACAGAAAGGGAACAGAGAACAAAGTCGTCGACCATTTATCGTGATTAGAAAATCCAGAAGTGGATCGTATTCAGTCGAAGGTGAACGCCTAATTTCATGATGAGCAGTTGCTTCAGATTGAAAAACTACCCTGGTATGCAGAAATTGTCAACTTCTTGGTCTGCAAACAATTCCCTGAAAACTACACATCCCATCAAAAGAAAAGGCTCATACATGAATGCAAATATTACTACTGGGACGATCCAAATCTCTATAAAAGAGGACCAGACCAGATATTGAGACTCTGTGTTCCAGAAACTGCTTTCCATCGCATATTGTTTCAATGTCATAAATCACACTATGAAGGGCATTTCGGCAGACAGCGCACGACAGCAAAAGTTTTGCAATGTGGGTATTACTGGCCCACTCTATTTAAAGATGCACAAGATACTCCATGAAATGCGATAAGTACCAACGCACTGGAAGCATTTCAGAAAAAAATGTGATGCTAATAAATATCATTTTGGAGGTGGGGCTATTCGACGTCTGGGGAATAGATTTCATGGGACCATTTTCATCGTCAAATGATCATAAATACATTCTATTCGCTGTCGACTATGTTTCCAAATGGATTGAAGCTGTTTCATACATTGCAAACGATGTGGCAACAGTCTCTAAGTTCTTGCAGAAAAACATCTTTACTCGTTTTGGCACCCCACGTGCCATAATAAGTGGCGAAGGGACCCACTTTGTGAATCGCATTGCTAGTAAACTGTTGATCAAATATAATGTCCACCATAAGATTGCCACCGCATATCACCCCCAAACAAACGGACAAGTAGATGTTTCTAACAGAGAAATCAAGTCAATCTTAGAGAAGGTGGTGAACCCATCGCAGAAGGATTGGGCCATGAAACTAGATGATACCTTGTAGGCATATCGAACTGCTTATAAGACACCCATAGGCATGTTACCATATGCGTTGGTATTTGGAAAGGCTTGTCATCTACCGTTGGAACTGGAATATAAGGCGATGTGGGCAGTTAAGAAACTTAACTTTGATCTTAAGGCTGCAAGAGAAGAGAGAAAACTTCAACTACTAGAGCTGGACGAGTGGAGATTACAAGCGTATGAGAATTCCAAAATTTACAAAGAACGCACCAAGCAATGACATGATAAGTGCGAGAAAAACCTCAAGGCAGGTCAAAGGGTATTACTGTTCAACTCTAGGCTGCGTCTCTTTCCTGGAAAACTGAAGTCACGTTGGTCCGAACCTTTCATAATCAAGGAGGTATTCCCGCATGGAGCGATGGAGTTGACCAACAAAGATGGGACTAACACATTTAAAGTGAATGGACAAAGAGTAAAGCTGTATCGTGGAAGAGATTTCCAACGCGAGAAAACCTCCATTGACTTGGGTAAGCCAGAATAAAGAAGAAACACTCAGTCCCTGCAATGATAAGTGACATACATTCATCAGGGACGAAGTATATCCTTTTGAGTATCCTTTTTGTTTTTCTTTCAAGAATCTATTTTACTTTCTACATAATTACTACTTTTATGATTGTCAACTCTTTTTCGTACCATCTTTCAAAAGCTCAACCAATCGCGTGATTTTAAGCCCATCGCATCACTCCGTCGCACTCATTTATTGCAATCAAAATGATGCGGGCGAAAAATTAAATTTGGGGGTTATGTCCCTCCTTGCCTCATCTTATTTCAATTTTTGTACTTCTCAGTTTCAATTTAATATTGTTGAATTCTACTATCGCATTCTCTCTCGTTTGGCTCAATTCTGAATTTTTGATTACTTTATTTGATCATCGCATTCATCCTTTGCCTATTACAACTTCAATGATGTATGCCTATTTTCTTATTGCATGAACTAGCATTAGATTAATTTCAGAACATTCAATTCACAAAACATTTCTAAAATTTAGTTGGTCTGCCAGCTTTACTTCAAAACTATTTTTACAAAATTTTTTGAGTCCATCGCATGAATTATTTTGTTTTTAGCAATGAGGACATTGTTGCGTTTTAATTTTTTTTTTTTAGTTGGTCTACCAGCTTTACTTCAAAACTATTTTTACAAAATTTTTTGAGTCCATCGCATGAATTATTTTGTTTTTAGCAATGAGGACATTGTTGCGTTTTAATTTTTTTTTTTTTTTTTTGGGGGCTGTTATTTTCAGCCTTGTTTATTTTCAAAATTTCAATTTAAAATATATATATATTATATATATATATAACGTTGAGATCAGCTCCTGCTCATAGTTGGATGTCCGCATGACACCCGTGGGGGCAACCAAAACGAAGGTGGGAATCGTGATCAACGCAGAAGCTAAGTGATCGCAACTCCGCTGCCAAATAAAAAGATGGGCATGAGTTTTGACTGAAAAGAGCACCTCGCTCGTAGTTGGATGTTCGCATGACACCCGTGGGGGCAAGCCAAAAGGAAGGCTGGGCACTCGGATCAGCGCAAGATCCCAAAACTAATATCTAAATCATGCAAAGGCCAAAACCACTTTAACACCCCGATTTGATAAAATTTGAAATAAGTCATGCGATATCCTGGGAAATGAGTAAAGATTTTTTTGAAGATTAAGCTCGTGGTCCTTAAAGGTTAAAAATATTTTAGGAAGAGATTAGGATAGAAATTAATAATGACAATGGTTCAGCGGTTTGAATAAGGCATCATGAGAAGCCTAGGCAGGGTAAAGGCAATTGAAATTTTGAGAAATCTTTAGTTTATGCTTGAGGGCAAGCATTGTTTTAAATTTGGGGGTGTGATAACAGGTAGAAATACAAGTTATTAAAGCTCATATTATTAAAACACTAGGAGAAAGCGATGGTGAATAGGCAATATTACGATTGAATGCACCAAACTAAAAGAAAAATTGCGATTGCTAACGCTCATCGGATAAAAGCAGTTAAATTGAGTTATTTTGTGCAGGAACAATGCGATAGCGCATTTTAAGTTTGCAATCCAAAGGTACCTCAAAGATGATCGCGTGATGACCTTACATAAAGGTGGTAGCCTAATGTAATAAAACATGATGGGACGTAAAGTTGATAACGGTCAAATCAGAAATTCAGATGACGGTCGTTGAAGACCATACCATTGCAAATACATTGAACTTCTGGTGACTATCAAACGGTGCAATAGGGTATGGAAATTAATGTTGCCCATCCACGCAATCGTTAGTGAGAAGAACTGTTTTGTCTAGAAGTCTATAAATAACCAATGCTACCAAACCAGGAGGACTCCTAGTCAGAGAAAGGAGGCAGAGTCGAGGGAAGGGAATTCTTGAGAAGAAATTAACTTTCAGAGAGGTCGAGAGACTGCCAAAAATAGCACAAAGGAGAGACACCAAACCCTTGTGAGAGCAAGTGTTTACAACTTGGGAAAAAATTGAAGTGATAAGAGTAGTGTAAACGCCAGAGGAAGCAAGACATTGTTTACCTGGCTTGATACTTACCCCATTTATTGTTTTGTACTTAAACACTTTATTTGCAATAATGGGAGCTTCATTTCAATTTATGTTTGGTCTCTTCACACCATACATGAGTAGCTAAATTCGTGAATGGGTTAAGAAGTACTTAGCTAGCATGACTTAAGCTATGCACTTTATGCGATCATCTTGTCTTATATATGCTTCATTCGTCATTTGGAGTACTTAAGAAAGTAATCTATAGATAGAATCTAGGCTTGAAAGAGTTGGATTAGATCGCATAATCAAGAGTAGAGACTTAGAAATAAGTTATATCTACTGCATTCCATACACATCGTATGTGTCCTAGACATAGGAAATGTTTCATTATGCATTGAGAAATGTGGTGCTTAATATTTGTGTATAGCTTAATCGCATGACTTGTACAATATCTTAAGAAATTCTAGCAAAACCTCTTCTCAACCCCTTTATCGCATATTTGTTACAACATCACCCTTTCATTGTTGTGCATTTAATTCCATCGCATTGGAAATCACCATCTACTTCTTAATCACTATCGCAATAGGATCAAAAAGTCTGTCGCACATCTATTTAGTAATCCCCGCATTCGACCCTGGACTTACCAGGACCCTAAGAAGGCTTATACTTGGGCTTTGTTAATAAAACTTGCATGATCATCGCATCCCCACATCCTTTCATCGCATGATAAATCAACGCATCACTGACAAAAAGTCCAAAGGGACCAAGAGGAAAGGTCAGAATCGTGATTCTAGCAACCAGAACTATTAGAAGAAGCAGAACTCCCCTCCCCCCAAGAGAAACGGTACAATTTCTTTGCTTTAACTGTAATAAACTTAGATACATGGCTAGGAACTACAGGAATATGCGTCGTCTTGTTGGTTAGGCGAACCTGACAAAAGAACCATTGGTAGCCATGATCACAGAAGTTAATGTGATCGGTGATTATAAGGGGTGGTGGATAGACATTGGAGTTACGCGCCCCTTAGTCTCTTTAAAACTTATTCTAAAACTAAGGATAAGAACATTCTGTTGAGGGATAACCACTCAACGAAAGTTGCTGAAACTGGTAAGGTGGAGCTGAAGTTTACTTCTGGGAAGACTCTTACCTTGAAGATGTCCTGCATACTTCAAAGATAAGAAAGAACTTGGTCTCGGGCTATCTCCTCAACAAGGTCGAGTTTATGCAACTGAGGAAAAGTTTAAATTAAACTTAGACAAAAATAAAATGAAATCTTTGATTTATATGTTGTGTTCTTTGAATGTTTGGCATGCTAGACTTTATCATGTTAATAAGAAATTAATTAGTAACATGATTAGGCTAGAAATGATACCTAAATTATTCAAAAATGAATTTGATAAATGCGAGTATTGTAGTCAGAGTAAAATAATTAAGACTCTGCATAAATATGTACTTAGGGAATCTGAGCCTCTAGATTTAATTCATTCCGACTTTTGTGAATTTGATGGCATCTTAACTAGGATTAGTAAAAGATATTTTATTACTTTTATTGATGATTACTTTGATCTTAGTTTTGTATATTTTCTGAAAAATAAAAGTGATGCATTTGATGCTTTCAAATTGTTTGTAATTGAAGTAGAAAATCAATTTAATGAAAAGGTTAGACTTCGAGGGATAGGAGAACTGAGTATGACTCAGAAAACTTTAATGAGTTCTTTAACTCTCATGGAACAATACACGAAATGCCTGCACCTTACTCCCTTGAAATGAATGGAAAATCCAAAAAGACAAAACCTTGCTATACGTTCAACACTTAGAGATTTTCCTTGGATTTAAGCCTTAGCTATACAGCGAACATACATTATCAACACACACTCTCATGCGCCAACGCATGTCCTAGGCACCCCATCTAGCCGCTCATCAACATACACTCTGCCTCCTTTGCGCCTATGCGTTCAACACACGCCTGTAAAGCCCAACGCATGCTGGCACTCAGCCTAGCCTCGCACGTTCATCAACCACTTGAGTTGCTTGCTTGTTCATCCCAAGCAGCTGCCTGCTTATTCAAAATTTTCAGACTCAAATTTGAGCTCGAAGAACTTATTTTTCAGACCTTATCTTGGAAAATTTCCTTCTACAAACTTGTTAAAAATTTAACTAGCTTACCTTAAAAATTTGAGCTCATAATTTTTCTAGTTTGTCATAATTTTTTCAATATTTACCTCTGACCTAGATTCATTCGAGAGCCTAGCCTTTTTGCAAAATCTTTAGATTTCAGCTTGGTTTCTATAGAGATTTCTTCTGGAACCTTAGAACATTAACTAGACTCACAAAGCTTTCAAATGGCTCTGAAATCACCTTGATAGCATGAGAGAATTGCTCAAATCGAGCCTCTAAAGTTGGCCTTCCCTTTTATACCACAGACTGCATGTACTTCTTTAAATCTTAAGTTGCCATCTCACCCACTAAGTGGGATTAATTCATCTGATCCTGACAGCTGGCCATCTAAAACGGTGGTTAAACTGAGTGTCTTCCCTTGGTTACCAACGTAAGGCTCCTTGCCTATAGAACCCTCTAACTCAAGGCTCACCAACCTTTGTCGTTGCACAACCTACTACTCGACGCATGTCTTGACGCATCTCGCAAGCTTCACATAGCATGGGCTTGTAGCCAACGTATAGTCCTCACTGCCTGCACATTGGCCAGTGCACATGCTCAGCCTCCACGCCTAGGCAGCCTTGCCCATGTCATGCATTCAACACTACCCAAACTAACCTCAAAATAGTTCGGCTCACACTGCCTACGCTCAACGTCTACATCTCTTGCGACCAATACCTAGCCTACCATCAACGTCTTTCTTCATGCCCACCATGTGCCCAAATAACCTCGAGAAGACTTGGCTACCGTATACCATGCCCCATGCTTCAGCATCAAAGCCTCCAATGCATAACACACTTAGCTTCCACATACCATGCCCCATGCTTCACTCACTAAGTGCCTTGTTGTCATGCAACCTGAGAGCCATATATTTCAACACTTAGAATATTTCTTCTTTCTTCACTAGTCTTCAAGTTTTTCCTTACAACATAAATTACCTGTACTTAATCTTACTTAACTTATTAATTAACTTACTTAAGTATTGAAAATAGGGTTTGGGGCTTACACTTCCCGCACGTCCCGTCGCCTCACTTCACTGGCATTGGATGTTCTTGGCTGAGTACGCTTAGTGGGGATGATGATTGAGACAATGTTGGCTCAGTTCTGATGAGATTGGGGTTGAAAAGGGGAGGAGACACCATAGTGGGTGGTAGAGCATAAACCGGCACGATGAAGACTAGAAAGGCAATGGGCTGAAGGTTGGTTAACAGTGTGACCACCTCGTAAGAAAAGGCAGAGGTGACAGTGCGGACGGAAGAACGAACATTTTGGTAAGCCATTTGGAAGAAAGGATGAGTACATATAACCGAAAAGCTTAGGGTGGATGGGAAGGTTCTCGCCGGAAAGCTAGGGTTTTCCAGAAATACAGAGATCTAGGGTTTTCGAAAGCGTAAGAAAAGAAATCAGGAAGGGGGGAGAGAGGGGGAAAAGAAAGGGTTTAAAGGCATGAGAGCAGAAAAGGAAACGATCAGATGCACGGCTCGAGATTTGAGGCAATGATGATGCATGTACAATAAATGAGATGTGAAAGAATGTCAGATGGCACATCCTTTCACTACCCTAACATCGGCTGACGTTCGCGGCTCCTTTACCTGTGATAAGTTTGACAGGGATGTGTTGGGTTATAATCCCATGCACTCAAAAACTCATCGCAACACTCATCGCAATCAAACCCTACACCCACAAATCTATCCAATCTTACTAAGCAATCACTATTCACAAAAATTTCAAAAAGCAATAAATTAAGAAAAATAAAAGAAGAGCATAAAAATTATACAAAAAGGATGTGATACGTCCTTGAAAAAGATGTCATCGTTCCTCAGCATAGAGACTCACAAACTTCGTTACTCAGGTTTTCCCAAATCTATGGAGGCTTTTTGACGATCAAAGTCACCTCCAAAGTATGGTTTAATCCTTTGACCATTGACTTTAAATGTGTTGGTTCCATCTTCATGCACTAGCTCCACCGCTCTATGAGGGTAGATTTCTTTTATAATGAAAGGTCCCAACCATCGCGATTTTAATTTACCTGGAAATAAATGAAGTCGTGAGTTGAATAACAAAATTTTTTTACCAACTTCAAAAGTCTTCTTACTAATGTGTTTGTCATGCCAATGCTTCATGCATTCTTTGTAGATTTTGGAGTTTTTGTATGCTTGCAATCTCCATTCATCCAATTCCAACAACTGCAATTTTCTCACTACACTCGATGCTTCCATGTTGAAGTTGAGCTTCTTGTTGCCTAGAATGCTTTATACTCAAGCTCTAAAGGTAGATGGCATGCTTTTCTAAAGACGATCGCATATGGAGACATCCGATGGGCGTTTTATATCTTGTTTGATAGGATGATAACGCCTCATCTTAGCTTTTGCACCCAATCTTGCGCGTTGAGTTAACAACCTTCTCGAGTATTGATTTGATTTCTCGATTGGACACCTCGACTTGACCATTCGTCTAAGGATGGTAAGTTGTACCAATCTTGTGGTGAACATTATATTTGATCAAGAGCTTACTAACTATGTGGTTGATGAAGTGAGCTCCTTCATCACTTATGATGGCATGTGGGGTGTCGAAGCGAGTGAAAATGCTCTTCTATAGGAACTTCGAAACTGTTACTGCATTATTTGAAGATAGGAGATTGTTTTAACCCATTTTGATACATAGTCAACAGCTACCAGAATGTAACTTTGTCCATTGGAGGGTGTAAATGTGCCCATGAAATCGATTCCTCATACATCAAACAGCTCAACTTCAAGGATAACGTTCAATGGCATCTCATTTTGTCTGAAAATGTTTCCTATGTGTTGGCAACTATCGCATTTCATAACATGGTCTCTTGCATCCTTAAAGAATCTAGGCCAATAGTACCCACGTTGGAGTACTTCAGCCGCAGTATGTTGACTTTCGCTCATGATGACATTGCCTCAAGATATGATCTATTCCCTTTTTATAGAAGTGCGGCTCATCCCAATAGTAGAACTTACATTCATGCATGAGTTTTTCCTTTTGTTGTGTAATATAGTCCTCTAGGAACTGTTTGCAAACCATAAAATTATGATGTCTGCATACCAAGGCACAAATTCGTCAACTCTTGGTATTGTTTCATCAAGAAATGAGGCATTCATATATGGCTGGTTGCGATCGGCTTCAATGTTTTCAAGTCGCAAAAGATGATCCGCAACTTTGTTTTCAGATCCTTTGCGATCAATAATTTCGGTGTTGAGTTCTTACAGGAGAAAAACCCATCTGATCAATCATGGTTTCACATCTTTCTTTGTCATAAGGTATTTGGTTGCTGAGTGATCCGTGTGAATAATTACCTTTGATCATAATAGATATGGCCTAAATTTCTCCATAGCAAAAACTACCATAAGAAATTCCTTCTTAGTCCACTATAATTCTCGAGTGTTATCGAGGGTTTTACTTGCATAAGCGATTGGGTGAAGAATTTTGTCCATGCATTGGGCTAAAACTGCGCCCATTGCATAATCGCTCGTATCGCACATTAATTCGAATGGTTTTGACCAATTGGGTGCAATCAAAATTGGTGTTGTAACTAGCGCTTCTTTTAATTTTTCAAATGCACTCAAACAGTTGGAGTCAAATTCAAAGGATCTATCAACTTCCAATAACAAATTCAATGGTCTAGCAATCTTGGAGAAATCTCTCACAAATTTTCCGTAAAATCCAGCATGTCTGAGGAAATTTCACAGTGTCTTTACATTGGTAGGCAGCGGTAATTTCTTATGGCATCAATCTTGGCTTTGTCAACTTCTAACCCTGATTTGGACACCTTATATCCAAGTACTATTCTTTCAGTTACCATGAAATGGAACTTCTCCCAGTTCAAAACCAAGGTGATATCTTCGCACCTCTTCAATATCTTCTCGAGATTCGCTAGGCATATTTCGTATGTTTTACCATACACTGAGAAATCATCCATCAAAATTTTCACTAAATCTCCAAGATAATCAAAAAATATTGCCATCATGCACCTCTGAAAGGTGCTCAGGGCGTTGCATAGTGTGAAGGGCATGCGTCGAAAGGTGAATGTCCATAGGGGCATGTGAAAGTTGTCTTTTCCTGATCCTCTGGTGAGATCATAATTTGGTTATATCCCGCATAACCATCGACAAAGAAAAATAAGTCATTCCCTACTAGTCTATCCAGCATTTCGTCAATGAATGACAGGGAAAAGTGGCCCTTTTTGTGGCTGCGTTCAATTTTCTATAATCCATGCATATCCTCCAACTTGTGACTGATCGTGTTGGGATTAGATCATTATTCTGGTTGGGGACCACGGCCATTCTGCCCTTTCTTGGAACATACTGCACGGGACTAACCCACGTGCTGTCAGATGGGAAAATTATTCATACGTCTAACCATTTGAGGATCTCCTTTTTAACAACATCTTTCATCGTAGGGTTTAGCTTGTGCTGATGCTCGACAAATCCTCCTTTTCCTTTCTCAAGTCTTATTTTATGCATGCAATATGATGGATTGATACCCTTGATATCAGCAAGGGTCCATCCTATCGCTTAAATATATTTCTTTACCTTTAACAGGGCAACATCCTTTTCTTCTGGAATTGTAGCTAAGATAATGACTGGTAGGGTGTTATCCTGACCAAGGAATGCATATTTCAAGTGGGTGGGGAGTGCCTTTAATTCCAAATCTGGTGATTATTCAAGTGAAGACTTGATTTTTCCTTCCCGATCTTCCAAACTTAGTGGTTCAAAACTCTTATGCATCTCTTTCACCGCATAACAAGATTCAACTGTTGCAGTTGCTTCCTCTTCCAATTTTATTTCTTCATCAATTTCAAATTATAGCACACAAGGCCAATCTTCTTTCAACTCAACTGCCCCGCATTTGTCGATCTCATCGGGGGACTTCATCTCTTTCAAGATGTTGAATTTCAGCTTCTGGCCATTGACTTGCATCGTGATTTCACCTTTACGCACATCAATTTGGGTTCTTCCCATAGATAGGAAGGGCCTTCTCAAAATGATGAGCACGTCTTTGTCTCCTTCATAATCTAATATGATCAAGTAGGCAGGCATAATGTATTTGCCTACTTTTACAAGTACATCTTCTAACTTTCTTTCTAGGTGCACCAACGAGTAGTCCGCTAACTCTAGTGTAACCATGGAAGGTGCAAGCTCTCCAATTCCTAGTTGGTTGAAGATGGACAACAACATAAGGTTAATACTGGCCTCAAGATCACATAGGGCATAGCCTTACAATGGCATTATCATTTCTTCTTCTCTCGGAGCCTCTTCCTCCGTACCCCTCATCTACCCAATCATCCATATTCTGCGAGATGCGGTAGAGGATGACCTTGGCTTTAGTGTATGTTTTATCCATAAATCCTCTCGCAGCGAAGGCATTAACAACGGCTTGTGTTGATCTATTCAGGCTGTTGTAAAACGTTTCCATCAGAACACAATCAGATATCTCGATATGCAGAAAATTCTTCACCAATCTTCTTAATCGCACCCAAGAGGTGCTTAGGGTCTTGTTATTCATCTGCTCGAAGTTCAGCACATCCTTTCGTCTTCTTGCGTTGACTGCTGAAGGGAAGAACTTCTTCATAAACCGTTCCACCAACTGATCCCAAGAAGTTATTTCATTTGGCTCCAATGAATGAGCCCACCTCTTAGCCTCATCCCTCAAGGTGTATGGGAAGAGGTAAAGTGTTATACCTTTTGGGGTTACGCCAGGGATGGAGAAATTACCGCACATCTCGACAAAACTGGTCAAATGGGCATGTGGGTCCTCACCTTGTAGACCACCAAACTGCCCCGTATTCTGAATCATTTGAAGCATAACCAGCTTAATCTCGAAACCTGCGTTCTTCTCAACTATCAGACGTGAAATTCCAGGCGAGAAGTCATAGAGATTGGGTGCCGCATAGTTCCTCATTGGGATGTTGCGGTTAGCGGCAAGAAAAATGGGTTCTTGCGCTGGCCGGCCCACCCCTTGATGTACTTCGGGTGTGACATTATCATTGTTGTTGTTTTCTGCCATATTCACTTTTCTACGCCTTGCTCTGTTATGACGTGCCCTTACGTGAAATGTACGCTCGATCTATGGGTCAACTTCGAATTCTGGATCAGTTCCAGTACTCATAAACCGTCAGTCTGTTCTTTGCGATAAATAGCCAGTACAAAGAGGTCTGTCCTGCAAAATACCACAAAAGTACTCAACACTAACCGTTACCAATCCCCGACAACGGCGCCATAAACTTGTAAACGCTAAAGATGGAATGTTATGATGTGTTGTTGTTTATGCACACTACTAATGACAGAATGAATCATACAAGCTCATGTCCCCGACAACGGCACCATAAACTTGTAAACACTAAAGAATGATTTCCTTATTATGCGTGCACTGTGCCATAAACTTGACACAATGTTTTTATATCTTTAGTCTTTATGCGATGCTACTTCTAAATATGTGTTGTTAATGATAGGCTTGTAGTATGCGATAGAGTAATGCGTGTCACAAGTTTCCTTGTGCTGAAACCAAGTATAATTCCAACACAAGTTTCTCAGAATAATTCGAGGTCGAACACAGGGATTGTTTTTGTTAATGCGTTACTTCTGTGATACATGCGACCGGTTTTTACAATTAATAAAGAATTTGGTTTATACAGGAATTTAAAGTGCGATGAAATAAAATGCGTTGATAAAATAAATTGCGTTGAAAATAAAATCCTAAACTAATATGATACAAGATATAAGATACATTATACATGATACTGAGTTCGAGACTGACTGTGAAGTTATACAAAGGATTGTGGTATGCAATGGCAAGTCTTATGAATGAATCAGAAAGAGAAAGAGTAAACAATAAAAACAACGCAAGTTTGTTAATTGCATTAAAGATGCAACTAAGGTTCCGCTTTCCCTTGGCGTACACCTCTCGGTGATCGACCACGTTCCCATATCTCTATGGTGAAACAGGGATGAACGTGATGAACGTAAGGTTGCTTCCATCTCTGGAAGTACTTCTTGCTTTAGTTAATGCATTCTCCCAACCCTCTCTCGATAGGCGGAATAACATCTTCACTTCTGCTCTCACAGGTGAAGATGCCGTCAAGCATGCTTTAGCTAAACTAAATCATTTCCTTAACACAAATTAATTTATTGCTTAATTTTTGCTATTTACCCAGGGAATTAGGAAAACATCATGGAGAAAGTGGATTATGGGTGAACGGAAATAGATAGAGAGATGACAATGGAAATGATCATAACATTTAATACTAAGATTAAGCGTTCGATATATGGTGTGAATGAAAGATTAAGAAGATGAATATGGATGATGAAAAAGAGATTAGAAACAAATACAGAAAAGTGTCAACGTCTTGACACAGATCCTGGATGGAGGTTTTGCTTACCGGCGTGTGGTGGGAATGGAGAGGAGAGCTTCCCTCTCAGGCTTACTCTTCTGGTAGAAGTGACCTTTGTATAGAGCTTCAACGACGGGAATTGGAAGGATTCTTCCCCCGAAGACTCACCTCTCGGCCTTGTCACTTGATTATCCCGGATCTACTCTGGAAATCGCTTCAGACCAGTCTCTCTCAGAGATCAGTATATACACGTCTCTATGTATTCAAGTATATCTTTCAGTGAATTTACAGAAGCTATTTATAGGTGAAGCTTGGTTCTTTGACTTCGTGGTCCCCACTTTATGGTTATGATAGTTCCTGAAATGGCGCAGTGAATATTCCTTCTGTTACACAATCAACCCTTCATAAATGCACAACTGAAAGTTGTACATCCGTCCGAATCCTCCGCAAATGCGTTGCTCTTTAGATCTTCGATCGATCGCTGTATGCAGTGTTATTTTTTATTACCGCATGCGGTTGAATTTGCGTTGATCACTAAGCTCTTGATCGATTGTTGCATATGCTGTCATTGTGTTGATCATCTCTTCATTCCTGAATGATGGGCGCAATACGACGTAGATGCGTTGTTTCTTTTTATCTTTGAGTCATTAACGCATGCGGTGACTGATTTCCTGCAAAACAAAAATTGAAATACTCTATTCTACCATCGTAATGGTGTTAATGGGTGTATCGACAACATTTTATAATTCTCGCATTTCTTAGTCAATTTCTATACTATCGACGCAACTTTTCTTTCTTTTTGCCGCAATATCTAAATAAAACAGTATAAATAACTTGTATTTCTACAAGTTATCAGGCAACAAGGAGGACACCACCACTCAGTAACCTCGGTATTCTCAGAGTGAGAATCTAGGAGGTGTGGGCTCTGTTGGATTTGGTAAAGAGGAGGAGGAAACTACTCGTTTACAACGACCAAGCAAGTGGGAGAGATTTTATGTCTATGGTATTGACGGATGCTTGATCGTTTAGCAAATTGTGCACGATCGTTTAAGAAATCTCGCTCTCACGTGCGATCGCTTAAAAAAAGTTATACGATCGTTTAGGTAATTTGTGCATGTACACGATCATTTAGGAAACTTTGAGCTATCGTGTATGCTCTCGTTAGCTAGACGATGGGCAGTGTACTAATCGTGAAGCGATTATCCGATCTCTTTTCAAAATGAAAACTATTTTCATTTTATCCTTCAGTTACAAAAATTGAATGCAACCTCCCACTACCTCGTTCGATTATGAACACCACCAACAACTATCTCATAATTCTTTAATTAAAATAAATATAATCATATCATATTTATAACATATAGTTTTAATATCACATCATATGCAACATATAAATCATAGTCCTTTTCTCTTCCACTAGATATAAATCATATTTATATCCTTTTCCTCGAATTAATGTATCTCATACATCATGTCAACTATATCATATATAATCGACCAATTTAATCATATCATATATAATCAAACTCCCTCTTGTCAATTTGAACACTTCAAATTGACCCAAGAACTGATTCTCAACTTGAATCCATTGAGCTACCAAGGGGATCTTATGGGCCTGTGGCTTGAAGCTCCAACAGTACGTGAATAGTTAACTAAACTCTTTAGCCACGAGATCCACCATACGTTAACTGCTAAGCATTCCACTAAAGACCGACAACTGCACTCTTCTTACCACAGATATATTTCTGTGTCCATCGGATATAATCAATCAACAGTACGATAACCCTTCACAGATGCTCGTAAGTACAGATGGGCCAATTTACCATTTTGCCCTTGTAGTTAGATCTAACTCCTTAAGTACCACTGATCCCTCTAATGAACAATACTGTTGGGATTGGTGTCCTAATTCTCCCGGAGTCTCGTTGTTTTGTAAAGATACACATTGTTCAATGAATAAAATAAGTGTTATTTAATTCTGGCATTTACTCATATCCAATAAATAAATCGCCTTGGAAATATTATGTGAACTTAAGCATGTATATGTGATATACAAGTGGATCATGCCTTAAGTGATAACCTAAATAGGTCTGTAGTATAAAGATTAAGGTGGGATACTTGATCCTGGTGACACTATCGATACGACCCGCTTTGTAGAGGTTTGCAAGTGTTGTAAACTACTACAAATGGTAGATCTTGACCATTCATGTGGAGGTGTGCGAGCGGGGGTGTCCTATACAAAGAGTTTATATAAAACTTGGACCACGAGATGACTAGACTCTATATATAACGCTGTTGATAGTAAAGACTTGCATCTCACCTAAACGACCATAGGTGACACGACCTCAATCCTGGGTGTTTTGGAAACTCCTACATTTGAAGGCGGTTCTTTTATTAGTATGGGTGAGAGTGGCCAGGTTGCCAACTCGACATGTCTACCTTTTTGGGGACTTGTCTGATCTGGGAGTTGGGAACTCAATCCACAAGATGGAATTCACTCCTTTTCCGAAGCAAGGATAAGTAGATAGATTGCTCCCTTAAGGGCTGATTCTAGGGCTTGAACATAGTAGCCACAGCTTCTCTTTGGAAGAGAAGACTCAGTCATAGTAGGACTATGACTTATGTTCATTAGAGAGATCAATGGTACTTAAGGAGACAAATGTAACTACAGGGGCATAACTGTTATTGGCCTAGTTGTACTTACGAGTGATCTGTGAAGGGTTGTCGCACTGCTGATTGGTTAAGATGGATACATAATATATCTCTGGTAAGGAGAGCTCAGCTGTCGATCTTTAGTGAAGTTCCTGGTAGTTAACGGATGGTGGATCCCGTGACTAAAGAGTTTAGTCAATTATTCACGTATTGTTGGAGCTTCGAGCTACAGGTCCATAAAGTCCCCTTGGTAGCTCAATGGATTTAGTTGAGGATCAGTTCTTGGTGTTGATTTGAAATGTGTAAATTGACAAGAGGTATTTTGATTATATATGATATAATCGGTATGATGTATGAGATACATCTAGTGGAGGATTGATGTAAATAAGATTTACATTAAGTACCATGGAATATAAAAAGAACTATGGTTTATAGGTTTCATGAGATGAAATATTAAAACTATAGGTTATAAATATAGTGTGATAAGTTGGTTATCATTGATATTTATAATAATATTAATTATTGGATAAATAAATCTTTTTCTTTAATAACCAATTGAGTGGGTGGTTATCGGGTTCATGGTAACCGTGAGATAAAAAGAAAATGGTTTTCCCTAATTTTGGTTTACAAACTGTTAAAAAAAAAAATTTGAGATTTTTTCTCTCGCGTAAAGGATCTAACAGAAGTCGTCAAGTAAATACAAATTTACTAAACGACAGCTAGGGCGAGCTAAACGATCGTGCAGTGACGAGCTAAACGATCGTATAGTATTTACCAAACGATCGCATAGTTTTGCTAGACGATTGCTTGCCCAAAGTAAACGATCTTGTAGTGTCTGTAGGCTACAGACCAAGCTAAATGATGAGCTAAACGATCGCATAGCTTTTGCTAGATGATAGCTTAGCTTTATCTAAACGATTGGGCATCAACCTATATGATAAGTCTCCGCCATCTCCCACTTGCCCAGTCATGTACACGATCGGTGTTTCCTCCTTTGTCTGCCTTATTCCAAGTCTGAACAAAGCTCACCCTCTGGATTCTCACACCTAGAATACCAAGGTAGCCTTGTGGGTGGTTTCATACTCAACTCGACACTATCGAGGTTCTGTGAAGGTCATTCGTGCTGTTGCTGAGGAGTTCGTGATCGAGGCGATCGTTGAGGATGAGCGCTGCAGTCATGTAGATCGAGCGTTTGAGGTTGCCGTTGTTCAAGCGATCGTGCGCAAAGGAGCGTGGAGACGTATCTTCAAATGTTCGTAGAGTTTTTCTCTTTGTTCATTTGAGTTTTTCATGTTGTAATTTCTGTAGTAATCATATAACCTTTTGTTAGAAGTCGACTGTAAATGTATTGGTCATTCATGATTGTGATTTGGAATAATCTTGTTTCTGCTACTCATGGAAATCTCAAATCTGATTTCCTTCAATTAGTATCAGAGCCAGGTTCTCTGATATTCCAAATTACAGATCTGAATTGAACGCATTTTACAGTTACAGTGGGTTTCTGCATTTATGGTTAATCGTTTTCTGCATCTGTAATTGCGTTGATGAATGTTTCGGGTTTAAATTGCCTTTTTGTTAAAGCTTTCGGTATTACAAAGTGTTAATTATAAGGGCCCCTATGTTTTTTGGCGACATTAACATCGCAATCGAGTCTGTAATTCAAAAGGTTTGAGTTCGTCGAGTCATTCGTGATGAAGCTTCGGCACATGGCGATGTGGTTCTCAACAAAGAAGAAGACCAAGCATTGATCGTATCGTGTAGCTTAAGGTAAACGATCATTGGGATTTAACTAAGCGATCGTTTAGATTTTTCTAGAAGATCGTGTGGTATTTTCTAAACGGTCGTTTAGCTAATGCTAAGCGATGGGGTAAATCGTTTACCATATCGTGTAGTGTTGGTTGCCTGATCGCATAGGCGCTAGAGGTAGACGATTGTAGTGGGAGCATGCAATGCTCGTCGTTTAATAAAAGGCGCGCGCTAGACGATCGTGTAGTTAGCAAGCTTCATCACTTAGTTACTACTTATGAGATTGTGTGTATGCAATACGAAGGCACTAGCTAAGCAATCGCTTAGGCGATGGTGCTTCGCGGCATCGTAGTCGTTTAGACGATCGCGTAAGGCAGGCGTTGTACGGAGCGTGCTAAACGATCGTGTACTTCAGGCTTCATCGCTTAGTAAAGGTACACGATCATATAGTAATAACTAAATGATCATTTGGATTTTTCTAAACGATCGCTTAGCTCTGGGAGTGATAACTTGTAGAAATACAAGTTATTTATACTATTTTATTTAGATATTGTGGCAAAAAGAAAGAAAAATTGCGTCAATAGTATAAAAATTGGCTAAGAAATACGAGAATTATAAAAAGTCATCGATACACCCACTAACACCATTGCGATGGTAGAAGAGAGTATTTTAATTTCTGTTTTTCAGGAAATCAATCACCGCATGCGTTAATGGCTCAAAGATAAAAAGAAATAATGCATCTACGTCGCATTGCACCCATCATATACAAGATACATGATACATTAAAGAGATGATCAACGCAATGATGACGCATGCAACAACCGATCCAGAGCTTAGCGATCAACGCAAATTCAATCGTATGCGGTAATAAAAAATAACACTGCATCCGGCGATCGATCGAAGATGTAAAGAGCAATGCATTTGCGGAGGATTCTAGAAAATGTACAGCTTTCAGTTGTGCATTTCTGATGGGTTGATTTCGTAACAGAAGGAATATTCACTCTGCCATTTCAGGAACTACCATAACCATAAAGTGGGGACCACGAAGTCAAAGAGCCAAGCTTCACCTATAAATAGCTTCTACAAATTCACTGAAAGATATACTTGAATACATAGAGACGTGTATATACTGATCTGAGAGAGAGACTGGTTTAAAGCGATTTCTAGAGTAGATCCGGGATAAATCAAGAGACAAGGCCGAGAGGTGCGTCTTCGGACAAAGAATCCTTTCAATCCCCGTCGTTGAAGCTCTATAAGAAGGTCACTTCTACGAGAAGAGCAAGCCTGAGAGGGAAGCTCTCCTCTCCATTACTACAATACACCGGCAAATAAAACCTCCATCCAAGATCTGTGTCAAGACGTTGACACTTTTCTATATTTGTTTCTAATCTCTTTTTCATCATATGTATTCATCTTCTTAATCTTTCATTCCCACCATGTATCGAACGTTTAATCTTAATATTAAATGTTATGATCATTTCCATTGTCATCTCTCTGTCTATTTTCGTTCATCCATAATCCATTTTCTCCATGATGTTTTCCTGATTCCCTGGGTAAATAGAAAGAATTAAGCAAGCAAATTAATTTGTGTTAAGGAAATGATTATGTTTAGTCAAAGCATGCTCGATGACATCTTCACCTGTGAGAGCAGAAGTGAAGATGTTATTCTGCCTATCGAGAGAGGGTTGGAAGAATGCGTTAACTAAAGCGAGAAGTACTTCCAGAGTGGAAGCAACCTTGCGTTCATCACGTTCATCCCTGTTTCACCATAGAGATATGGGAATGCGGCCGATCACCGAGATGTGTACGCCAAGGGAAAGCAGAACCTTAGTTGCATCTTTAATGCAATTAATAAACTTGCGTTGTTTTTATTATTTACTCTTTCTCTTTCTGATTCATCCATAAAGACTTGTCATTGCATACCACGATCCTTTGTATAACTTTACAGTCAGTCTCGAACTCAGTATAATGTATCATGTATTTTGTATCTTGTATCATCTTAGTTTAGGATTTTATTTTCAACGCAATTTATTTTATCAACGCATTTAATTTCATCGCACTTTAAATTCTTGTATAAACCCAATTCTTTATTAATTGTAAAAACCGGTCGCATGTATAACAAAGGTAATGCATTAACAAAAACAATCCCTATGTTCGACCTCGCATTATTCTGAGAAACTTGTGTTGGAATTATACTTGGTTTCAGCGCAAGGAAACTTGAGACATGCATTACTCTATCGCATACTACAAGCTTATCATTAACAACGCATATTTAGAAGTAGTGTGCATAAGCGATAACACAGCATGACATTCCATTTTTTTTTGCATTACAAGTTTATGGCAACATGAGCTTGTAGCATATTATCTATTGTCACAACGAATGCATAACACATCCATTTTGATCGTAGTGGGAGCATGCGATGCTCATTGGTGACATAAAATGTATCTTATACTAAGCACGATTATTCACACTACTCATGGATGGATGTAATGCAAGTTCATGTCCCAACGACGCCATAAACTTGATGACTTGAAATGTGGTGAATGTAATGTGCATGCATGATGATGTGCTACAAGCTCATGTTGCCATAAACTTGCAACGCAAAATGTAATCTTATGCTATGTTGTTGCTCATGCACACTTTATGCGATACTACTTTTAGATATATGCGTTGTTAACTAAATGCTTATAGTATGCTATGGAGTAATGCGTTGTCACAAGTTTCCTTGCGTTGAAACCAAGTATAATTCCAACGCAAGTTTCTCGGAGTGATCCGAGGTTGAACATAGGGATTGTTATCGTTAATGTGTTACATTTGTGATATATACAACCGGTTTTTACAATTAATAAAGAGTGTGTTTGTACAGGAAATTAAATTGCAGTAAAGTAAAATTGTGCAGATAAACTAAAGTTGCGGTAATAAAATAAAGTGCGATAAAAATAAACCTAAGCTAACGTGATGTAAGATACAAGATACATGATATACATGATGCTGAGTTCGAGACTGACTGTGAAGTTTATATAAGGATCGTGGTATGTGATGGCAAGGCTTTATGGATGAATCAGAAGGAGAAAGAATAATTAGTACAAACATCGCAAGTTTGTTAATTGCGTTAAAGATACAACTAAGGTTCCGCTTTCCCTTGGTATACACCTTTCGGTGATCGGCCGCGTTCCCATATCTCTATGGTGAAACAGGGATGAACGCAAGGTTGCCTCCATCTCTGGAAGTACTTCTCGCTTTAGTTAACGCATTCTTCCAACACTCTCTCGATAGGTGGAATGGCATCTTCACTTCTGCTCTCACAGGTGAAGATGCCTTCTAGCATGCTTTGACTAAACATAATTATTTCCTTAACCCAATTAATTTACTTGCTCAATTATTGCTAATTATCCAAGGGATTAAGAAAACATCGTGGAGAAAGTGAAATATGGATGAACAGAAATAGGCAAAGAGATGGAAATGGAAATGATCATAACATTTAACTATAGAATTAAGCGTCTGATACATGGTGTGAATGATAGACTTGGAAGATAAATACAATTAATGATAAAGAGATAGAAACAAATACAGAAGAGTGTCAACGTCTTGACACAAATCTGGATGGTGATTTTGCTTGCCGGCGTATGGAGTGGATGAAGAGAAGAGCTTCCCTCTCAGGCTCTCCCGTTCGGTAGAAGTGACCTTTGTACAGATCTTTAACGGCAGGGATTGGAAGGATTCTTTGCCCCGAGACTCACCTCTCGGCCTTGTCTCTTAATTCTTCCCGGATCTACTCTGATTAGTCGCTCAACCAGTCTCTCTCTCAGATTAGTATAAACCTTTTTCTCTGTATTCAAGCATCCCTTTTTAGTGGAATGGCCAAAGCTATTTATAGGCTAAGCTTTGAATCTCTGCATCGTGGTCCCCACTTTATTGTTAAGGCAGTTCCTAAAATGGTGGAGTGAATATTCCTTCTGTTACGCAATCAATCCTGTCAGAAATGCATAACGATCAGCTTTACACGCGTCAGAATCCTCCGCATTTGCGTTGCTCTTTACATCTTCGATCGTTTGCCTGCATACGGTGTTGTTTTTTATTACCGCATGCGGTTGAGATTACGTTGATCGCTTAGCTCTTGGTCGATTTTCATATGCGCCGTCATTTCATTGATCGTCTATTCATTCCTGAATGATTGGCGCAATGCGACATAGATGCGTTATTCAGATTATCTTGAGCCATGAACGCATGCGGTGACTTGATTTCCTGCAAAACAGACTTGAAACATTCTTTTCTACCATTGCAATGGTGTCAGTGGGTGTATTGATGAAAATTTATAATTCTCGCATTTCTTAGCTAATTTCTATACAATTGACGTAACTTTCCTTTCTTTTGGTCGCAATATCTAAATAAAACAGTATAAATAAATTTTATTTCTACAAGTTATCACTTGTCGTTTAGTAGAAGGTGCGCGCTAGACGATCATGTAGTTAGCAAGCTTCATCACTTAGTTACTACCTATGCGATCGTGTGTATGCGATACAGAGGCGCTAGCTAAGCAATCGCTTAGGCGATGGTGCTTCGCGGCATCGTAGTCGTTTAGACGATCATGGAAGGCGGGCGTTGTGTGAAGTGCGCTAAGCGATCATGTACTTCAGGCTTCATCGCTTAGTAAAGGTACCGATCGTATAGTAATAGGTAAACGATCGTTTTAATTTTTCTAGATGATCGTATAGTAAATGCTAAACGATCATTTAGCTCTGGGAGCGCTGGTAAGCAATAGAGCAAAGAGTTTGTTTTATCGTGTAGACGATCGCGGGGTGCTTAGTACACGATGGTTGGAGAAGCGATGCTTTGTCCGAGCGGTTCAACACTCGGTTGGCCTGTTTGAATCGGAGACTCCTTGTCTTGGTAATAGTTGGCTTTATTTTTGTGTTTTTAAGGCAATTTTACCCGATTCATCAACATTGGTTGTTTATACATGTGATGTATGGTACTTATATGCCAAACTGTTTGTCATATAGTTAAAAACCCACCTTAGGTTGTGCAATTATTCATGCATCATGTATTATAAATGTTATAATCGAGCATGAAGAAATTACTTGAAAGCATGCTGATGGGTAGTGAATGCGATGATAGAATGGTGTATATTGCGATGGTGGTTTATGCGTTGTGCATGCAAGTTCTCCTAGCAAAATCAGTATGCGACGGGGAACACAGGGACTATGGAGACAGTATGCAACGGTGATTTCAGATTACTTTGTGGTGACAAATAAAATAGTGAGTTGATTGGTATGTTTGTTTAAGGTATGGAGTCTATGTGGCGAAATTGAGAAAGGTGTTAATAACACGAAAGTTTCAATGAGTATGCGTGGGAACGGGTTGAGAAGGGGATTTAGCTAACACTTCCTAAGATTGCGTTCATGTTATGCGATCATGCTACACACATACAACAGCAAGTCATCTCTCAATGCAAATGCTATAACTCCTATTTTAGGATGCATTCGATGTATACGAGGATGTCTATAGGACTTATGTCTAAGCCTCTACTCTTGTCTATGCGATGATGGATGACACACACATACACAAGGCGACCGCATACTACCATAACCTATTTCTAGGGTGCATGCAATGCATGTTAGCAAACATAGCTTATCTCTAAGTCTCTATCTCATGCTTATGCAGTTCTAATCTTGCCTTCTCAAGTCTAGATTCTAACCTAGCTCTCTCAAGTCTAGGTTCTTTCTTTAGACTCTCTCTCGAGTAGCTCTAAAGGGGTGATGGATGCATACATAAGACAAGATGATCGCATACAATGAAGATCTTAGGTCATGCTAGCTAAGTGATTTTCAACCCATTCGGAAGTTTAGTTACTCATGCGTATCATAAAGAGAGTGAACAGATGTAGATATGTCAGTTCCATTCTATAAATGAAATCAAGATACAGAATGACAATGGACAATAAAGATAGGGAGCCTGGTTGCAATTTCTTGCTTCCCAAGGCTTTTACACTGAGTTTCTCTACTCTGCCCAAAAGAATATTCTTTCTTTCACAAGAGTCAGCCCTCTCTCCGTTCTCAACGCTTCCCGGCACTCTCTCGAGCTGACCAGGAATGATCTTCTGGCGTCTTCTCTCTTCACTCGCCTCCGCCTTCTAAGTATAAGAAAACTATGAACAATGGCTAACTATCTTTTGTATGGTGAACTCTCTATATATGGCTCAATTAGAATGGAACCGAACTTCTTTAACGAAGGTGGCCTTCGGTATTTATAGAGCTTCAAGGTGAAAGAGCTTTTTCTCTCAAATGATTGCACTGATGGGATGTCATTAATTCTCTGTCTGATGTGCCGATTAATTGTCACCGAAAAGTTGAGTGTACTTGCTACAGTGTATCATTAACGGCTTGTCAACTAAATTCGGATCCGACCGTCATCAGCTTTTTGTCTCATCGTGATTTATTAAGCTTTCACCTTGATGCGTCGTCTCTATGCGGCCACCTTCTTGAGCAGATCTTCGCGAACGCATACGATCATATAGCCTTGCGGTCGCAATCTCTTAATGCGCTCAGATGCTCAATTCCTTGAATCGCAATTCTGCCTTGCACCAACGCATTTTTCTGCAAAAAATACGTACATTAGTTGCTTTAATGCGATGGACGCATGCAATCACAATGTTCTAAACTCGATGCTTTTAGACATGATTTTTTATATTTTTACCGTCGCAATCCTGCATTGTTTTATATCTTTGCATTGTAATAACATGCATTTCTGCCCGTTATCATATGCGCATGCATCATGAAATATAAGAGTTATATTTTGTATGCAGTGAGCATTATCATGCATCATGTGTTAGCACGTTTTGCTTGTTTCATTGTTGTTTTGTATAAGTGTTATATAAAAGAAGTAGTAATGAATGGACAATCATTGAGCATGACACTTAGGCCATTTATAATCGTTATGAATGCCTTGCATGTGTTAGCTTTGCATTGTGATGGTTGTTTCAGTTTATAAGTGTTATAAAGGAAATTAGACCTAAAATCAATAATTCAGAGTTGCATGCGAACTTAGGGTGAACTCAAGTTTTTAAAAGGGATTTAAAATTGGATTGAGATAGACCTAAGTTCAAATGGTTCTAAAGAGTTTAGTAACCTAGATTAATCTTTTAAAATCGGTTTATTAGGATTAAATTGGTTGAATAAAAGATTAAATTTTTTGTAAACCTATCTATGAAGGACCTTTTGTCTAAGGCAGGTTTTGGCTAGGCTAGGGTTCTTAAGTTGACAGAAACGTAACACCCCTACCTGGGAACCTACCTGGAAAGGTGAACTAGATAGATTTTCAACAAGCATGCAACGTTTTGGTCAAAGATTCCATTAAAGATTTTAATGGATGATGGTCAAAAGTTGTTCAACTATCCAAGGTAAATGTTACTCTTGCACAAACCTAAAAGTCACTTAGTTAAAATCCTTAGCCGTGTTTTTTCTAAGTAAGTTAAACCCTAGGTTATAAAATACTCAGTAAGAGGAAGAGGCGTATCAGATATGTCTATGATTCCATTCACGTTTCTCCCTGTATGTTCACACCGCGAGATTCATGCTTGGCCTCATGATGCCCAGGATGTATCCCTCTTCGAATGGTGTTTGCATGAGTCAATATCAAGGTGAATGGAGAGAGTGTTTATAGTAAGTGGGTGAAGGGTGTGTATCAACACGTCCTATGGTCTCTGTCATTGGTTCACACTGTGAGATCATTCTGTACTCCCTCGTGTCGCCTTTACAGTGTTCCCCTTCGGATGGGTTTTGTACAGTTAGTCAATATCAAGGTGAATTCCAGAAATGAATAGGGTCGCTTTAGGTTTTGCCCCAATCGAATTTTTTCCTTCGGATTGGCCTTTTGGGACGGACCTCTAGGGCTTAAAATAGCAGGTCACACGTACGGGAGATTGTTAAGTAAGTTAATAATCTCTTGGCCAAATCAATGATGGCTAGTCGTTATAGGAACAAGAGTTATTCTGGTATTAATGACTGGTTGAGAACTTCTCAATTGAGAGGAGGGATAACTGACCTCCCTTCAAAGACTTTTGTCCTAAACCTTTGAAGCGTCATTGCGAATCTAGATGTCACACGGGGTTCATGTTAGTTTTGCGAAAACCTTATTGGATGTTGTTTTTGTTTTACAACGGGTATTTGCTTAAAACCTAATATAGGTCAATATGTTCTTCTTTTCAACAACTCGTTAGTATTTCTATTTAAAGCTTTTAAAATAACCGATTACTTACAGTGGAAAGAATCGTGTGAAATGAATTTCGTAGCAAACGACCTCAATCCCACTACTCTCTAAAAGAAGAGACAAGACAGTAAATATGATTTATTGGTCTTGGAGACATGTCTGGTAGAGAATAATGATTCTGCCTGGATCCTCAATTCAGGTGCTACCAATCATGTCAGTACCTCTTACCAATGATTCAATTCCTGGAAAACATTGCCATAGGGAGAAATGACTCTTCGAGTTGGTGCTGGTGAGGTTGTTTCAACTGTTGCTGTAGGTAGGCTGAAGTTATTTGTTGACAAGAAACGTTATTTGTTACTGGATAATGTTTTTGTAGTTCCTCATGTTAGAGGAACTTAATCTCGGCTTCTTGTCTCATTGAACAAGGCTATACCGTCTCCTTTTCTGAGAATAAAGTGTTTATTTTCAAGAATGGAATGGATATTAGTTATGGTTCAATGGAAAATAACTTATATGTGCTAAGGCCGTTAGTCATAAAAGCCTTGTTTAACACTGAAATGTTCAGTATGACACCAATAGCTAAAAGACCAAAGGTTTCTCCAAAGGAAAAAGCACATCTTTGGCATCTTAGGTTAGGTCACATCAACCTCAATAGGATTGAGAAGTTGGTGCAAAGTGGATTTCTAAAGAGTTTAGAAGAAAACTTCTGGTCGGTTTGTGAATCATGCCTCGAAGGCAAGATGACCAAACAACCTTTTACTGGAAAAGGTTACAGAGCCAAGGAAGCCTTTGAGCTTATACATTCGGACATCTGTTGTCCGATGAATGTTAGAGCTCGAGGTGGGTATGAATATTTCATATCTTTCATAGATGATTATTCAAGGTTTGGGTATCTCTTCATAGTGCAACATAAGTCTGAAGCTCTTGACAAGTTCAAAGAGTATAAGGCTGAAGTTGAAAACTTGTTAGGTAAGAAGATAAAAATACTACGATCTGATTGTGGTGAAGAGTATATGGATCTACAATTCCAGAACTATATGATAAAACATGGGATTGCGTCCCAACTCTCGGCCCCTGGTACACCTAATAACGGGCAGAAATGCACGTTATCATAATACTAAGTTCTTAAACAATGTTGGATTGCTTTGGTGAAATATGTTAAATTGCGTCCATTAAGCATAAATTCTATAATATTGCGGTTGCATGCGTCCAACACATTAGAGCAGTTGATCTTTACATTTTTTTGTAGAATATACGTTAACGCAATGCAGAGATTGCGATCATAGGAATACATTGGTCGAGCGCAACTTCATCGCAAGACTTTGCGTTGATCGTGCTCGCAAATATTCGCCCAAGAAGAATAACCGCAACTTGGTTAGCGCAACATGGTGGGCGCATCTGGGTGAAAGGATAATTAAGAGCGATGGGACAGAAAGCTGATGACAGTCGGATCCAAATTAAATTGACAGTTGATAACGGTCACGAAGTACACTCAGCTTTATCGGTGCCAATCATTCGGCGTGTCAACCAGGAATTAAAGCTGTCCCATCTGTACAACCATGAGAGAGAAGCCGCCTTTCACCATTGATGCCCTATAAATACCAAGTGCATTCTTCAGAAAAGGGGTTGATTAGTTAACAAGTTCACCGGTTGCTTCTGTTCATAGTTTTCTTTTCCATTTTACGGCGGAGCAAAGGAAGAGTGGTGGCGCCGGAGATCGCCCAGGACAGCTCGAGAGAGAACCTTGGGGCGTAAGAGTAGAGAACGGGCCGACTCTCGCGAGAGTGAGAATATCTTTAGAGTACGAGTAGAAACAGCGTAAATGCCTGGCAGCAAGAAATTGCTACCAGGCTCTTTACTATACTTGCATTGTTATTTTGTACTTCATCTCATATCTATTCAATGGAAGTTCTATTTCTACATCTGCTCACTCTCTTAATACGCATGAGTAGCTAAAATAGTTGAATGGGTTGAGAAGAACTAAGCTAACATGACCTAGGAAGTTCATTGCTTGCGATCGTCTTGTTTTATGCTGTGCAAAATACCCTTTAGGGGTACTCGAGTGAGAATCTAAAGAAAGAACCTAATGTCTCGAGAGAGCTAGGTTAGAATCTAGACTCAAAAAGGAAAGATTAAGCTTGCATAAACAAGAGATAGGGACTTAGAGATAAGCTCTATTTGTCAACTTGCATCCCATGCATCCTAGGAATGGGAATGATATTATGTGGTTGCATATTTGTGTGAATGTCATATTGTCATCACATAAATAGAGATAGAGGTTTATGTGTAAACCCTGTAGACTTATCGCATATTTATCGCATGCGTTCTAGCCTTAGAAGCCATACCATTCACGCCGAGAGGTGGTTTACTATTGTATGCATGTTGCATGATCGCAAAGCATGAACGCATTCTAGGGAGTATTAGCCGAAACTTTTCTCAACCCATTCACCGCATACTCATCGTATTTCCCGTTTACCAACGCTTTTCAAACTCTACCGCATTCGTTATTTATTTTCATCGATGCAAAAAAAAAAACCCAACGATTTATTTATTTAACTGGTTACCGCAAGTCTTCATAAAAATCACCAAGCACAACTATTTTCACAAGTCCCTGTGCTCGACCCTAGACTTACCAGAAAACTCAGAGAAATTTATACTTAAATTCTGCTGGGGAAACTTGAGTGCACAAAGCAATTCCATCAACGCATATCATCCATATTTCCACTTAATAAAATAACGCATCAAGTGTTTGGCACCGTTGGCGGGGACTTTGGCAAAATAGTTGTTAACGGTAATTTTGGTGATTTCTTTGCAGAACTCTCAATCTCTGGCAAACTACGATCGAGAGATTGAGAGAACATTTCGAAGGAGACTACGAGACCGCCAACAGCAACCACAATCTGATAAAGAAAAGATGGTGGAGCAGTCTGGAGGTGGAGCACCAAATGATAATAATGTCGTGGCGAATCCGATTCTGTTGGCAAATGATCGCAATAGGCCCATTAGGGACTATGCATCGCCAAACCTCTATGATTTCTCTCTGGGAATCATGAGACCTACCCTCGACAGAAGTAAATTCGAGATCAAACTGGTGATGCTGCAGATGATCCAGATTGCAGGTCAATTCGGAGGAAGGCGTGGCGAGGATCGCACGCCCACCTCCGAAGTTTTATTGAAATCTGCAATACTTTTGTGTTCCCGAACACCTCTGCTGAAGAAGTTCGACTAACATTGTTCCCATTTTCTCTTTGTGATCAGGCTAGGAAATGGGTTTATTCGCTCGAACCAAAAGAGATTACTTCTTGGGAGCAAGTAGTCGAGAAATTCATGAAAAAGTATTTTCCACCTACCGAGAATGCAAGATGAAGAAAGTTTATTACTAATTTTGAACAAGATATGGACAAATCGCTCAACGATGGTTGGGCAAGTTTTAAAAGGTTGGTCCGAGATTGTCCACATAATGGCTACTATGTTGCCTTCAAATGGAAATTTTCTATCACGGTTTGAATCCTTCTTTGCAGACCACTATCAATGCGGTAGCCGCTGGTGGTCTGCTTGACAAAACTTACGAGGAGGCGAAGAATATTCTAGACTGCATCTCCAAGAACCATGAAGACTGGAGGGAGAGTGACCATAGATTAAGACTCAAAGATTCTGACTCAAATAACGGTGCCATTAGTTCGTTACAAAACCAAATGACCGCAATGATGAATTTGATTCAAGGAATGGCGATCAGCAGCCCAACACCGCAAGGTGGGCAAATTAATGCAATAAGTCAAAACACCGCAAGGTGTGCGACTTGGGGTGATGGGCATGCGATGGAAGATTTCCCGCAAAATCCACAGTCTGTATATTTTGTAAAGAATAACCCCTTTTCAAATACTTACAACCCTGGGTGGAGTAACCACCCCAATTTTATTTGAAAGAATCAAAAACAAAATTTTCAATCTGTGGTGCAAAAAGAAGGGCCACCAGGATTCTTTCAACGCAACAACGGTCAGCAAAGCAACCAAGCAAGTAGCTCGCAACAACCAACACAATCTTCTTCTCTAGAGAGCCTATTGAAGCAATATATAGAGAAAAACAAGACAGTGCTTAAAAGTCAGGCTACATCCATCCGCAACCTTGAATTGCAAATGGGCCAGATTGCGAATGAGCTGAAAAGTAGACCGCAAGAGGCATTGCCAAGTTCTACCGAACTTCCACACAACCCAGAGGGATAAGGTAAGGAGCAATGTCAGGTTGTGACATTGCGCAGTGGAAGGACTGTGGAGGGAGAAAAGAAGGATCAGGGTAGAACAACTTCCATCGCAATTGAGCCTGAAATTGCGGTAACGCAAGAAGAAGAAAGAGAAAATGAAGCAGTGGAACCTAAGGTTGCATCGACCTCAAAGTCAAATGAAACGGAAACCATGAAAGTCCGGTTACCATCTTTCCCTTAGAGGCTAAGAAAGAAGAAAAACAAAGATGTACAGTACCAACGCTTCTTATCTATGTTAAAGCAATTACATGTTAACATTCCTTTCAGTGAAGCGATTGAGGAAATGCCTGCCTATGCCAAGTTTCTGAAGGACATGGTAACTAAGAAGAGAGGCACTGGAAAATTTGCTACGGTGACATTAACGCAAAGTTCCAAATCTATTATTCTACCGAAGATGAGCGATCCTGGGAGCTTCACTATTCTTTGCTCCATAGGAGGACTCTATATTGGGCAAGCCCTGTGTGACTTGGGAGTCAGCATAAATTTGATGTCGCTATCAATCTTTAGACAATTAAATGTGGGGCAACTCGTGCCCACATCAGTGACTCTCCAATTGGCTGACAGGTCTTTGGTTCATCCAGAAGGTAAGGTGAAGGATGTGCTGATCACGATTGATAAATTTATTTTGCCAGCTGACTTAATCATCCTAAACAGACCCGCAAGAGCCCATCATTGGGCGACCTTTCCTATCAACGGGTCGTGCTCAAATTTGATGTGCCAAGGAGAAGTCACTGAGGGCAGAAAGGGACAGAAGCTGCAAATTTAATATAATTCGTGCCATGAAATTCTCGGATGAGGAAGACCTACAAGATTCTGACGATGACCTGAATTTGATTGAAGAAGAAAAGCCTGATGAAGAGTGTGAAGAAGAGGATGCCAATGCATCTATAGCTGCCTGCAATGCGATCGTAGCAAAAACAAACAAAGAAGAAGAAATGATCGCAACGCAAGAAGAAGAGCCAAAAGAAGAAAGAAAAACAACGCAACCTTCCCTCGTGGAACCACCAACACTTGAACTGAAGACCTTACCAACACATTTGAAGTACGTATTTCTGGGGCAGAATGAGAAGCTGCCAATGATAATTTCCTCTACGCTCAACGAAGATCAAGAGAATGCATTGATGAGCATTCTCAAGAAACATGTGCGAACAATTGGCTAGATGCTCACTGACATTAGAGGAATTAGCCCCATGTACTGCATGCACCACATTTATCTTGAGGACGACCACAAAGCAACTATTGAACATCAACACATACTCAATCGTGCGATGAAGGAGGTCGTCAAGAAGAAGATCATCAAATGGCTAGATGCAGGCATTATCTATCCAATAGCTGATAGCACGTGGGTCAGTCCCGTGCAATGTGTGCCGAAGAAGGACGGAATAGACGGTAGTCCCAAACGATAACAATGAATTAATATCGCAAAGAACCATCACTGGATGGCGCATATGTATGGACTACCGTAAATTGAATGCGGCCACAAAGAAAGATCACTTCCCTCTGCCATTCATTGATCAAGTGCTAGACAGACTAGCAGGTAATGATTTTTACTGCTTCTTGTATGGATATATCGGGTACAATCAAATCATGATAGCTCCTGAAGACCAAGACAAGACCACATTCAGCTACCCATATGGGACATTTGCTTTTCGCCGCATGCCGTTTGGCCCCTACAATGCGCCGAGCACGTTCTAGAAGTGCATGATGGCGATCTTTTCAGATTTTCTCGAGGACTCAGTGGAAATATTTATGGATGACTTCTCTGTTTATGGGAATACTTATGAAGTCTGTCTGGCCAATTTGGAGAAAATTCTGAAAAGATGTGAAGAGACGAACCTGGTGCTCAACTGGGAAAAATGTCACTTTATGGTGAAAGAGGGTATAGTGTTGGGGCACAAGGTCTCCCGAGAAGAGTTAGAGGTGGACAAAGCAAAGATTGAAGCAATTGAAAAACTCCTACCTCCAACCAGCGTGAAGGTTGTGTGAAGCTTCTTGGGGCATGTTGGATTCTATAGACGATTTGTTAAGGACTTTTCTAAGATAGCATGACCACTAAGTGCGTTGTTAGAGGTGGATAGGAAATTTAAGTTTGACAACAGTTGCCTCAACGCATTTAGAGTATTAAAAGATGTGTTGATTACCGTGCCCATACTTGCGCCGGATTGGACAACGCCATTTGAAATCATATGCGACGCAAGCGGGTATGCGATGGGGGCTGCATTAGCGCAAAAGAAGAAAACTATTTTGCACCCCATCGAATATGCGAGTAAAACTCTAAACCCTGCTCAAATAAATTATACCACCACTGTAAAAGAACTCCTGGCTGTGATTTTTGCTATTGGAGAAATTCAGGGCATATCTGTT
The DNA here is from genome assembly GCF_009727055.1 of Benincasa hispida. Classification (NCBI taxonomy): domain Eukaryota; kingdom Viridiplantae; phylum Streptophyta; class Magnoliopsida; order Cucurbitales; family Cucurbitaceae; genus Benincasa; species Benincasa hispida. Next base: position 5,095,875 of record NC_052350.1, read on the forward strand.
GGGAACAAAGGTACTCATTCACACTGATCACTCGGCAATCAAATATTTAATGACAAAGAAGGATGCAAAGTCCAGGTTGATCAGATGGGTTCTCCTCCTTCAAGAATTTGATATCGAGATAATTGATCGAAAGGGGACAGAGAATCAAGTTGCGGATCACTTGTCCAGATTAGAAAATCCCGAGGTTAACTGCAATGAATCTGAGGTGAGAGTTATGTTTCCAGATGAGCAGCTATTCCACATAGAAGAATTGCCCTGGTATGCGAACATCTTTAATTATTTGGTTTGTGAAAAATTCCCTGAAGATTACACCTACCATCAACAGAAGAAGCTCAAGAATGAATGCAGAAACTATTATTGGGATGAGCCGAATCTGTATAAAAGAGATGCAGACCAAATCATTCGACTATGCGTACCAGATGCTGCTCAACAACGCATATTGTCATAGTGCCACGATTCGCCATATGGAGGGCACTTTGGAGGGCAATGTACTGCAGCCAAAGTTTTGCAAAGTGGATTCCTTTGGCCTTCATTGTTTAAGGATGTTGCCGACTACGAAATGAAATGTGATCGGTGTCAATGCATAGGCAACAATTCATGGAAGAATGCAATGCCAATTAACACTATCTTGGAGGTGGAACTATTTGACATATGGGGGATTGATTTCATGGGACCATTTCCTCCTTCGAATGGTAAGCACTATATTTTGTTAGCCGTCGACTATGTCTCCAAGTGGGTAGAGGCAACAGCATACGCCGCAAGTGATGTGGCGGTAGTCTCCCAGTTCCTGAAGAAAAATACTTTCACTCGTTTTGGCACTCCCCATGCCATCATCAGTGATGAAGGATCACACTTTGTCAATCATAATATCAAGGAGCTGCTGCGCAAGTACAATATCCTCCACAAAGTGGCCACCGCATACCACCCGCAAACGAATGGCCAAGCTGAAGTGTCCAATCGAGAAATTAAATTGATACTTAAGAAGGTAGTAAAGCCTTCACGAAAAGACTGGGCAACAAAGCTTGACGAGGCGTTGTGGGCATACCAGACTGCATTTAAAACACCCATAGGTATGTCCCCTTATGCGCTGATATTTGGTAAGACGTGTCACTTGCCTTTGGAGCTGGAATATAAGGCACTGTGGGCGGTAAAGAAGCTGAATTTTGATTTGAAGAAGGCAGGGGAAGCGCAGAAAATGCAACTGGTCGAGCTAGAGAATGGAAGAACAACGTATATGAAAATGCGAAGATTTATAAAGAATGCACCAAGCGCTGGCATGATCAACGCATATGCGGTAAGAACCTCCAAGTCGGGCAAAAAGTCTTGCTTTTCAATTCACGTCTGTGACTCTTCCCGAGAAAGCTAAAGTCATGTTGGTCCAGACCGTTCATAATTCGATAAGTACTTCCGCATGGCGCGGTGAAATTATCAAATGACGACGGAACCAAAATATTCAAAGTCAATGGGCATTGAGTAAAGGCATACCATAGAGAAGCCTGGCATCACCAAGTCGACTTCGTGGAACTAAGAGACTTTGAATGAAGAAGGAAGTAGGTGGTCCCTGCGTTATCAAATGATCGCAACTTATCAAGGACGCAAGTTTTAGGAAACCTCAAGTCTTCAACTCTTTTCTCCACTACTCGGAATTTTCACTATCTTTGCAATTCTGATTTATCCTTACTTTACTATCACTATCGTTAGTCCACACAAAAAAAAAAATTGCGATAACGATTTTTATTTTTTTTAAAATAATTTGACCCTCTCTTTGTTTTTCTTACAATGATCGAGGCGCTGGATTGCGAAAATGTTACGCGAAGCAGCACTTATCTTATTCCATCACTGCAACCCAACGAAAAGTGATCGCCGCAAAGATGGATGCATCAATACAATGCGGGCAACAGTGCAAAATTTAGGGGTGTACTCTTCCTTATCTTTATTTCCAACTTTGCGCTATCACATTGCATTTTAGTTTTCAAAGTTTTATCACCGCATCCTCTTTAATCACCGCAATCATTTGACATAGATAAATTTAGTGAGTTACCGCATTCTATTTCTTATCCAAGTATGATTTCAATGATGATAAATATGCTTCTATTTCTTTCGTATACACTAGAGTCAACTTAGCCTTAAAATAGTCACCTCATGAAATATTTCTCGAAGTTAGGGGTTTGCTAGCTTTCTTTCAAACTTTCTTTACAACGCATTCTATGACCATCGCATGACTTATTTTAATCTTGTGGCAATGAGGACATTGCCGCATTTTAAATTTGGGGGTGAAGTATTTATTTTCGACCTTGCTATCTTCTTTAAAAAAAAAAACATTTTTGAGAATAACAACTTCACTGTCAACACAATGGAAAACCCATGTTGATAAGAGTTAAGTTGTGAAAGGCACTTACCCGTAGTTGGATGTCCGCATGACACACATGGGGGTAAGCCAAAACGAAAGTAAGTCACCAGGATCAACGCATAAATCAATGACCGCAACTCCACTTCCAAATCGGTATAAGTTTAGTCTGAGAAAGAGTGCACTGCTCGTAGTTGGATGTTCGCATGACACACGTGGGGGCAAGCCAAAACGAAGGCAAGGCACTCGAATCAGCGCAAGGTCAGAAAAAAAATAGCAATGAAGAAAATTTTTGTGCAAGGATAAAATCATTTAACACCCTGGAAGAAAATTTTCTTTTAAAATAAATCATGCGATGTTCCGAAATTTAGTAAAGTCCTTTTGAAAGTTAAGCTTGCAATCCCTAAGTCTTAGAAATATTTTAAGAAGAAACTTGAATAAGACTTAAGGAAATTCTGGCATATAGGATTTGAACGAAGTATACTTGAGAAATCTAGGGAAAGAAAACTTTGCTGTTAACTTGCTAAAGGAATCTTTATCTTATGCTTGAGGATAAGCATTGTTTAAATTTGAGGGTGTGATAACAGGCAGAAATGCACGTTATCATAGTACTAAGTTCTTAAATAATATTGGATTGCATTGATGAAATATGTTAAATTGCGTCCATTAAGCATAAATTCTATAATATTGCGGTTGCATGCGTCCAACGCATTAGAGCAGTTGATCTTTACATTTTTTTGCAGAATATGCGTTAACACAATGCAGAGATTGCGATCATAGGAATACATTGGTCGAGCACAACTTCACCGCAAGACTTTGCATTGATCATGCTTGCAAACATTTGCCCAAGAAGAATCACCACAACTTGGTTAACGCAACATGATGGACGCATCCGAGTGAAAGGATAATTAAGAGCGATGGGATAGAAAGCTGATGACAGTCAGATCCAAATTAAGTTGACAGCCGATAACGGTCACGAAGTACACTCAGCTTTATCGATGACAATCATTCAGCGCATCAATCAGGAAATAAAGCTATCCCATCTGTACAACCAGGAGAGAGAAGTCGCCTTTCACCATTGATACCCTATAAATACCAAGTGCATTCTTCAGAAAAGGGGTTGATCAGTTAACAAGTTCACCAATTGTTTCTGTTCATAGTTTTTTTTTCCATTTTACAGCGAAGCAAGGGAAGAGTGGTGGCGCCGAAGATCGCCCAGGGCAGTTCGAGAGAGAACCTTGAGGCGTAAGAGCAGAGAGCGGGCCGACTCTCGCGAGAGTGAGAATATCTTTAGAGTATGAGTAGAAACAGTGTAAACGCCTGGCAGCAAGAAATTGCTACCAGGCTCTTTACTATACTTGCACTGTTATTTTGTACTTCATCTCATATCTATTCAATGGAAGTTCTATTTTTACATCTGCTCACTCTCTTAATACGCATGAGTAGCTAAACTAGTTGAATGGGTTGAGAAGAACTAAGCTAGCATGACCTAGGAAGTTCATTGCTTGCGATTGTCTTGTTTTATGCTGTGCAAAATACCCTTTAGGGGGTACTCGAGTGAGAATCTAAAGAAAGAACCTAATGTCTCGAGAGAGCTAGGTTAGAATCTGGACTTGAAAGGGCAAGATTAAGCTCTATTTGTCAACTTGCATCCCATGCATCCTAGGAATGGGAATGATATTATGTGGTCGCATATTTGTGTGAATGTCATGTTGTCATCACATAAATAGAGATAGAGGTTTATGTGTAAACCCTATAGACTTATCGCATATTTATCGCATGCGTTCTAGCCTTAAAATCCATAGCATTCACGCCGAGAGGTGGTTTACTATTGTATGCATGTTGCATGATCGCAAAGCATGAATGCATTCTAGGGAGTGTTAGCCGAAACTTTTGTCAACCTATTCACTGCATACTCATCGTATTTCCCGTTTACCAACTCTTTTCAAACTCTGCCGCATTCGTTATTTATTTTCATCGACGCAAACAACAAACCCAACGATTTATTTATTTAACTGGTTACCACAAGTCTTCATAAAAATCACCAACGCAACTATTTTCACAAGTCCCTGTGTTCGACCCTAGACTTACCAGGAAACTCAGAGGAATTTATACTTGAATTCCGCTGGGGAAACTTAAGTGTACAACGCAATTCCATCAACATATATCATCCATATTTCCACATAATAAAATAACGCATCAACATCTCAGCAGAATGGTATATTAGAAAGAAGAAACAGGACCTTGTTGGACATGGTTTGATCTATGATGAGTTATGCTTATCTTCCAGACTCGTTTTGGGGTTATGCAGTGTAGACTGTATGTTATATCCTGAACAACGTTCCCTCAAAAAGTGTATCTGAAACACCTTTTAAGTTATGGAGAGGCAGTAAAGGTAGTTTACGCCACTTTAGGATTTGGGGCTGTCCAGCACATGTGCTAGCGACTAACCCAAACAAGTTAGAACCGCATTTGAAGGTTTGATTCTTTGTAGGTTACCCCAAGGAAACGAGAGGAGGATACTTCTATGATCCGATTGAGAACAAAGTGTTTGTTTCCAATAATGCTATCTTCTTGGAAGAATACCACATGAGGGATCATAAGCCACGAAGTAAGCTCATTTTACGTGAGATCTCTAGTGAGACTGAGACTGCTGAGGGTTCAACAAGAGTTGTTGAACAGGCTGACAAATCAACAAGAGTTGTTGAGGTCGAAACGTCTAGCCAACCAGCTCAAGAGTTGAGACTGCCTCGACGTAGTGGGAGGGTCATGAACCCACCAGATTGCTACATGGGTTTGACTGAAGCCCAAAACGTCATTACGAATGATGGAATCAAGGATCCGTTGTCTTTTAAGAAAGCAATGGAGGATGTTGACAAAGAGGAATGGGTTAAGGCCATGAAGTAGGAAATGGAGTCTATGTACTTCAATAACGTCTACAAGCTTGTTAATCCACCTGATGGGGTAAGACCTATTGGGTGTAAGTGGATCTATAAGCAAAAGAGAGGTGTAGATGGAAAGGTACAAACCTTTAAGGCTAGACTCGTGGCAAAGAGTTATACCCAAGTTAAAGGAGTTGACTATGAGGAAACTTTCTCACCTGTTGTCATGCTGAAGTCTATCAAAATCCTCCTGTCCATAACCATATTTTATGATTATGAAATATGGAAAATGGATGTCAAGACTACCTTTCTTAATGATAATCTTGAGGAGACCATCTATATGACTTAACCAGAAGGGTTCATAGTTCCAGATCAAGAGCAAAGAGTTTGCAAGCTTAATAAGTCCATTTATAGGCTGAAATAAGCATCTAGATCTTGGAACATCAGATTTGACACTATTGTCAAGTCGTTTGGCTTTGACCAGAACATTGATGAGCCTTGTGTTTACAAGAAGACCATCAACAGCTCAGTAGCTTTCTTGGTACTGTATGTGGATGATATCCTACTCATTGGGAATGATGTAGGGTATCGGACTAACATTAAGGAGTGGCTAGCTGTCCAGTTTCAAATGAAATATTTGGGTGAGGCACAGTATGTTCTCGGGATCCAGATTATTTGGGATCGCAAGAACAAAAGGTTAGCCCTATCTCAGGCATCGTACATTGATCAAATGTTGATCACGTACAGGATGCAGGATTCCAAGAGGGGTTTGTTACCCTTCAGGCATGGAATCGTTCTGTCTAAGGATCAATGTCCTAAAACACCTCAAGAGGGAGACAGATTCCCTATGCTTCTACTGTAGGAAGCTTGTTGTATGCGACGTTGTGTACCAGACTCAACATTTGCTATGCAGTAGGGATTGTCAGTCGATATTAGTCCAATCCAGGATTTGATCACTAGACGATGGTCAAGACGATCCTTAAGTATCTTCGGAGAACGAGGGACTACATTCTTGTGTATAGAGATAAGGATCTGATCTTTACAGGATACACGGACTCTGACTTTTAGACCGATCGAGATTCTCGCAAATCAACATCGGGGTCAGTGTTTACTCTAAATGGAGGGGCTATAGTCTGGCGAAGCATCAAGCAAGGATGCATCGAGGACTCCACTGTGGAAGCCGAATACGTAGCAGCTTGTGAAGCAGCTAAGGAGGCTGTTTGGCTGAGGAAGTTCCTTTTAGATTTGGAAGTTGTTCCAAATATGGATGATCACACTGTATTGTGATAACAGTGAGGCTGTGGCAAATTCAATGGAGCCTCGGAGTCATCATCGGGGTAAGCACAGAGAACGAAAATATCACCCTATCAGAGAGATTGTGCATCGCAATGATGTGATAGTCACGAAGATCGCATCGGAGCACAACGTTGTTGATCCTTTTACAAATGCCCTCACTGCTAAAGTGTTCGAGGGTCACCTAGAGAGTCTGGGTCTGCGAGACATGCGGCATCTTGTCTAGGGTAAGTGAGAGATGATACTGGGGTATGCCCTAGTTTATTGTATATTATACATTTTTATATTGTATTGTACATTAATATCTCGAGTCATTAGGACAAGTGGGAGATTGTTAGGATTAGTGTCCTAATTCTCCCGGAGTCTCGTTGTTTTGTAAATATACATATTGTTCAATGAATAAAATAAGTGTTATCTAATTCTGACATTTACTCATATCCAATAAACAAAGCTCCTTGGTTATCTTATGTGAAATTAAGCATGTATATATGATATACAAGTGGATCATGCCTTAAGTGATAACCTAAATAGGTCTGTAGTATAAGGATTAAAGTGGGATACCTGATCCTGGTGACATTACGGATACGGCCCACTTTGTAGAGGTTTGCAAGTGTTGTAAACTACTACATATGGTAAATTCTGACCATTCATGTAAAGACGTGCGAGCAAGGGTGTCCTATACAAAGAGTTTGTATAAGACCTGGACCACGAGATGACTAGACTCTATATATAACGTCGTTGATAGTAGAGACTTGCATCTTACCTAAACGACCCGGAATCAGCCCTTAAGGGAGCAATCTATCTACTTACCCCTACTTCGGGGAAGGAGTGAATTCCATCTTGTGTAACTAAGTTCCCAGCTCCCCAATCAGATGAATCTCTAAAGTGGTAGGTCTGAGTCGGCAATCTGGCCACTCTCACCCATGCAATCAAAAGACCACCCTCAAAGGCAGGAGGTCCCAACTCACTCAGGATTGAGGTCAATGTTACCTATGGTCATCCTAATGAAAGTCTCTTCATGAACGGCGTTATATAACAAGACTATAACACTTCGTGGTCTGATCTTATACAAACTCCTTTGTATAGGACGCCCCGCGTGCATGTCTCTACATGAATGATTAGGATCAGATCATCTGTAGCAAGTCACAACACTTGTAACTATTCTACAAAGCGGGTCGCATCCATAGCATCACCAGATAAGGTTTCCCTCTTATATCCATATACTACAGACCATTTTGGTTATCACTTAAGGCATGATCCACCTGTATGTCTCCACATACATGCTTAAGTTACAACGACAACCAGGGATCTTAGTTTATTGGTTTGTGGTAAAGCAAATAAAACCTCCCATGTTTCATAGACAATAGTGAAGAAAAATATCATATATTATTACATCACAAGTGTTTGTTCAATACAGTGTTTACAAACTACAGGACCCAACGAGAGTTTAAAGCATCAACCCCAAAAATTTTTGCGTCTCAACAACAGTTTTGTTTGAGTTTTCCTTCAAAGCTTCTGTTATAATGCATCCACTTCTCAATGTCACTGTCTGACATTATTCCTTTCCTGAACTCCCTACATTGCGAGGAACCTTAGTGGTGCTTGGAAGTGAACCTTGCAGCCTGTTCTTCCACTCTCCTACGATTTGTCCCATTTGGATTTCAAGATTGTGAATTGATGTCGCTTGATTTTGGAGAGCCGTTTCATTTTTTTGTATATATTCCTTCAACAAATTTTTCAAAGGTGAGGTGGTTGGTGGTTGAGATGAGCTTGCTGTTCTTTTTATGCCCATTTTGTCTTTGATGGAATACATGTGGTCCATCTCTAGGGGCATTGTAAGGGTTGGCTTGTGATTGATGATTTCCTCCCTGTGAAAAAGTGAGGTGGTTTCACCAACCTTGATTGTAGGTATTGGAGAAAGGGTAATTTTTTATAAATTAAACAGATTGTGGGTTTTATGGGCATACCTCAAAAGAGTGAAGTCTTTCATGCAGAATGCAATTTTCATTAGTCATCTGAGTAACTATGTTCACTTGGTTCACTTGCCCATTTCTTGTGCCAGATTTGGTTAGGGTCATCGTTTGTAATAGGTTAGTCATCGCGTTAACCTATGTTTGGAGCGATGTGATGGCGCCATTACTCTGTCCTTTTTCGTTTGACCTTGAGTCATATTCATTTTCTTTCCAATTTTCATGATTCTTTGAGATTCGATCGAGAATGTTGTTAGCTTCAAAGTACGTCTTCTCCAATAGTCTGTTTTCCGCGGCGGCGCTTACAACTGTTTGTGATGCTGAATTCAAACCATAATAGAATATTTCCATTTGTAGATAATTAGGGAGTCCATTATGCGGGCAGTCTCGTACTAACCTCTTGAATCTTTCCCACACAACATTGAGTGTTTCATTCTTTTCTTGCTGAAAGTTTGTAATTGCCCTTCTTCTCTTCGATTTTCCATCGGTGGGAAGTATTTCTTCATAAACTTTTCTACTACTTGCTCCTATGATGTGGTTTCGTCTGATTCAAGTGAGTATGCCCACTTTCTAGCATCATCACACAATGAAAATGGAAACAAAGTGCATCAAACTTCTTCTGGAGTGATGTTTGGGAATACAAATGTATTTCAAATTTCAATAAAACTCCTTAAATGGGCATGAGGATCCTTCCTCACCTACCCCCAAACTGACCGGTCGTCTGAATCATTTGAAGCATTACAAGTTTCATTTCAAACCTCGTTCCATCTAAAACTGGTTGCATGATTCTTGGTGAGAAATCATACAAGTTGGGCGATGCATAGTCCCTGATGGGCCTATTGCGATCATTTGCTAAAAGAATGGGGTTGGCAAGAACATCTGCATCATTATTAATCACTACAAGCAACTCTTCTGGGTGATCTCGCTGATTTGCCATCCTTTGAGCTTATTGTTTTTTCGTCTTTTTTTATTTTCTCTTTGTCTTCTATGAAAGGTCCTTTCAATCTCTGGGTCAAATACAAGCTTAGGCATAGATCCTTTGCTCATAAAATGCTTATATCTTTTTCATAGCTAAAGGTATAATAGTCCAAAAACCGACCCTTGCGAAAATAAAAAACAATAATCTTAGCACACTTGGTTATCGCAATCCTCAGCAACGGCGCCAAAAACTTGATGCATTTTTATTATGCGATGGAATGAATGCTAAGTGTTGATTTATAACGCATTGTTTTATCTAGTCGAACCCAAGTATAATTTCAGTTAGAGTCCTAGTGAGTTTAGGGTCGAACTCAGTGATTCCGTTGTAAGTATGCATTGAAAATTACTGTTTTGATCTTGACGTGTCTATGTTACTGAATGAATGATGAGTTGATTTTATGCTATTCGAATCACAAATGTGATGGACAATACAATCTACATGAGACAGTCTATGGGATGAGTATTAAATTCGTATGGATAAAAGTAGGGTTGAGAAAAGTATTCAATAACATTCCTAAGTAAATGCATAAAACATGCGTTCAAGCAGATAACTCAAAATTATAACTTACACCTTTCAATGCATAGAGCCACGATATCCTATTTCTAAGATGCATGTGATGAGTGTTTATTGCCAAAGATATTTCTTTATTTCTAAAGGAGCTCTCTTCTTGTTTTATGGGATCTAATTCTTTAGCTCTTTTAAACCTAGATTTAATCTACTCGGAATAATCTTTCGATTTATTCAAATAATTCAATAAGTATACATAAAGCAAGTTGAATGCATAACTATATGTTTTACTTAGTTCATGTTAGCTAAATACTTCTCAACCAATAAAGGATTTAGTTGCTCATGATGACAATAGCAGAAATGGATAAAGTATCAGCTAAATATGCATTCATATTGATAAAAGATGTTCCTCAATGTTACACAATACAAATAAAACTATGATAGATGAGAAATAGAGAGAGTCAAGTCGTGGTGTGCAATTTCTTGCTTCCTCTAGCTTTACCAATGACTGCTTCACTTGGATTGTGTTGAAGATGGTGCTTCTCTTCTGCTTCTAGGGAAAACCTAAGCTCTCACTTGAGATTCATGGCTAGGTCAAAAGAGAAGTAATGATTTTGAACAGAGTTTCTTCTAATTTTTTTAGTATCTTCTACATGGTATTCTCGTGGTGTATTTATAGCGTCCAAGGGCAGCTTCTTTTCTCTCACTAATAATTGTGTTGATAAGATGCATTAAATGTCATACCCTAATGTGTCGTATGTTGCACGATAGAAGTTCATTGGTTCTATCGTAAAGCTTTCTTATCAGCTACCAACTTGCTTTTTTATTTAACTTCCACCACCTGTGTCACATCATTTCCCATCGCATGAATCCACTGACTTGGTTAACTATGCAATCTTCATTTTGGCTTTAGACTTCCTCGCGATCGCATAAACAGAATTTTGAAGGAAATCAGACATGAGGATTTCCATGAGCAGCAAAAGGATCGTTCTAAATTCCATTCGAAATTGAACATTAACAATTACAGTCAATATACGGAAACTAACAGGTCATGCAACAACTAGAAATTACAGCATGCTTCCAAGATAATCAAGGGATAGAGTATCATACCTTTGAAGACTCATTCTTCAAACTCCAAGTGTCCAAGACAACAATACACAGCGCTCAAACACAACGACTAGTACAACACGAGCACAATGAACATGAACCCAACAAACAGCCTCCAAAACCTCAAACTCAATCGAGTTGAGTGAGGACACCACCACAATGGTTACCTTGGTATTCTCGGTGTGAGAATCCAAGAGTTGTGGGCTATGTATGATTTTGGTTAGAGGAAGAGATTGGAGGAACAATAATCGTGTAGACGATTGAACAAGTGGGAGATGACAAAGTTTATCGTATAGATGATATGCTCAATCGTGTGGAAGATGGCAGCCTATCGTATAGACAATGTCCTGGGATCGTTTAGCTACGACCAGCTGAGTGAACTATCGTATAGTGACACTCCACGATCATTTAGTCTCTCTATGAGCTATCGCTTAATGAAATGTTTTCACTTGATAGCATTCTCAGTGAGTTTCTTTCCGAAAATAGCAACTCTAATTTTAGGAAAGTATTTTTCCTTTTATCTCACAGTTACCATAAAAACACCAATAACCTCCTACTCAATTAGTTATTAGAGAAAAAGAGATAATTATTAAATTATTAATATTAATATAAATAAATATGATAACCAACTTACCATATTATATTTATAACCTATAATTTTAATATTTCATCTCATGAAACATATAAACTATAGTTCTTTTTCTATTTTATGGTACTTAATGTAAATCATATTTACATTAATCCTCCACTTGATGTATCTCATACATCATACCAATTATATCATATATAATTGAATTTCATCTTGTCAATTTGAACATTTCAAATCGACCCCAAGAACTGATTCTCAACTTGAATCCATTGAACTACCAAGGGGACCTTATGGGCCTGTAGCTTGAAGCTCCAACGATACGTGAATAACTGACTAAATTCTTTAGTCACGAGATCCACCATCCGTTAACTGCTGGACACTTCACTAAAGACTGAAAGTTGCACTCTCTTCACTACAGATATATGTGTCCATATCAACCAATCAACAGTGCGATAATCCTTCACAGATCGCTTGTAAGTACAATTGGGCCAATTTACCGTTATGTCCCTATAGTTACATCTAACTTCTAAGTACCACTGATCCCTCTAATGAACATAAGTCATAGTCCAACTATGACTGGGTCCTCTCTTCCAAAGAGAAGTTGTGGCCAATATGTTCAAGACCCGGAATCAACTCTTAAGGGAGCAATCTATCTACTTACCCCTGCTTCGGGGAATGAGTGAATTCCATCTTATGTAACTAAGTTCTCAGCTCCCAAATTAGACAAATCCCCAAAAAGATAGGCTTGTTGAGTTAGCAATCTAGCCACTCTCACCCATATTAATCAAAGGACCGTCCTCAAAGGCAGGAGTTCCCAAAACACTCAGGATTGAGGTCATGTCACCTATGGTTGTTTAGGTGAGATGTAAGTTTCAAGTATGGCGTTATATAAAGAGACTATTCATCTCATGGTCCGGTCTTATACAAACTCTTTGTATAGGATACCCCCACTCACATATCTCCACATGAATGGTCAGGATAACCATCTATAGTAGTTCACAACACTTGCAAATCTCTACAAAGTGGGCTATATTCGTGGTGTCACCAGGATCAGGTATCCCTCCTTAATCCTTATACTACAGACCTTTTTAGGTTATCACTTAAGGCATGATCCACTTGTATATTTCATATACATGCTTAAGTTTACATACAATAACCATGGAGCTTTGTCTATTGGATATGAGTAAATGCAAAATAAAATAGCTCTTATTTTATTCATAACAATGTGTACAGTTTACAAACTACAGGACTCCGGGAGAATTAGGACATCAATCCCAACAACTTTCTGCACCAAACAAGGCATGATTTATAATTTTTTTTGTAAACAAATAGGCATTGTGTGTATATGTGATCAGACGATGTAATTATCTCTATGAATTTTTTATCAAACTATTGCATTTTCAGTGCTTTTTCCTAATTGTTTTAGATAAAAGAGACGGAATAACTTGTATTTCAACAAGTTATCATGTATAATGATACATTATAATATAAAGTTTATATTTTATTTAAACTTTATAACCTAATTAATTTTGGATATGATTCAAAATTAATTTATGGAAGAAATAAATATTTAAAGTTCAAATATTAATGAATTGGATTCATACTGAAACTATAAGTTAAAATTAATGTGTATTTGGTACACATTAAAACCATAGGTTATGAGAGAAATCCAATTGAGTATGATTCAAATGTAAACCAAATTAAATATTTGATATTTAATTTTGAGATAATTTAATTAGAAAATTAAATAATTATTTAATTTAATTTAATTTGATTCTATTCAATTAACTATAGATTATGTGAGAAATGCTTCATGTAATATGATTTAAATGAAATCATTAATTAAATTAGTTTTAATTAATGATTAATTAAATTAGTTTTAATTAATGATTAATTAATTATTTATTAATTACTAATTAATTTAATTAATTAATCAGATAACTCTTATGTAGGGGAGTTATCTAAAAACGTAGGTGATCCCACATTTCTCTCCCTCCCCATCTATGTTGATCAAAAAATTTGCTTGAGTGATTCAAAAAGAATTGCTCTGCACTTTTTTCTTCTCGAAAAAAATTCCCCCTCTTTCTTTATCCCAATTCAATTGGTTCCCACAAACTAAAAATTACCCAAGGTTTCTCAGGATAAAAAGGTTGCTCTTTTGGTGAAATCCCAATTGGAGAATTGGATTCTCACTTGTTCTACAAAGGTAAAGGTTTTCTATCTTTTTATGTGTATTTTAAGCACGTTTAACCTAGATTCTAATTTTAGAGTAGGCTAATTTTTTTTTTTTTTTTTTTTTGTCTCTGTATTATTTCTAAATTGCCCAGTGTATGGGTATTTCACAAATCTTTAATAATGAATTTATTGAAGTGGAAATTTCTTATGTTTTATCCTCACTCTGCATTTATTAAACTGAAAAAAATTAAAAATGAGATTTATATTAAATGTTTTATTTTTCCAGAAAAAAAATTATTGGAAGAACTGAATTTTAAGAAATATGAAACTTTGTAGATCAATTTAAGTCTCAATGCGTTACATCAATACGCTGTTTGGCTTTAAAGTTTATAGAAAAATTAAGAAAAATACAGAAAAATCAAATGTATTCAGAATTTTTGAAGCTTTCAAAAGAAAATTCAATAATCCAAGAATTGAAAGGTTAAACATTCAGTAGCCGAGCACGGCAATGTAGATTTATTAGCTTCACCAACAAAAGAATTGCAAAGACAATGAAATACAACACTATTTGGTAACATTTATGTTTGTCACCGTTAGGTAACACTTCTATTTCTTCACAAGTTGTTAACCACGCATTATCATACATCTTTCCAATTTAATCATTACAGAAACAATAACTTGATTATTTTGAACAATTATTCAGAACTTATGCAGCTTCAATAAACTTTACAGTTGTGTTGCGAAAGCATGAGCATAGTAAGGTTTGTAATCACAAGCAAGATGGTGCATCGAAGTTGGGGAATACTATGAAAGCAATGGACAACGGATCCATATGGATCGGCGTGTTGACGTCTCGGAGGATAGGATTCAAACTTGGGATCTCTCCATCAGCTGTGAGCTCCAATGGAGATCCATTTAGAAGCATGGTTTGGCTTTGGAGGTAGCCATCCTTTGGAGTCAAGTGGTATTCTTCTCTTGAAACTGTTGCATCAGAGACTTTGTTGCCAGTCCATGCTACAGTCTTTTTCATGCCTTTTAGGAAGGATTTTTCTCTCTTAACCCCATTTTCTTGGACATTCAGGAACATATTTTTGCTGTTTTGGACATGGATTGAGAAACGTGTTTGGTTGCTCAAATTGATCAGAAGTACAGTCACACCAGTCTGCAAACAAAATACAACAATCAAAGCAAATTAATATCTTGATTATGGATAACGTAAGATTGAGTTGGAACAACTTCAAAGGGAGCATATTAGATTTGATGATGTAAAGCTAGTTCTAAAAATGGCTTTCAAATTGAATGAAAGGAGCACTTACATTTCCTCTAGAACAATGAGCATAAGATCGTAAATACGACGAAGCATCAGTACCAATAGGAAGAACAATTTTTCCCATAAGCCGATGCCACAGAAGAGCACTGTTCACAAAATGAAACAGATCTAAAGATCAGATACACAAAGGACTAAAAAGTAGACTAAAAGAGTTAATATTGCTAAATTTGTAAAAGTGTTGCCTGTAAAAATCTGGATTTGGCACAAGTGTGGATGTGTTCAGCAGACCATAGTGACCTCCAATTAATGTCTGCCTACAATACACTTTGGTATTGTACTTGGATGCCAATCCCTAGCTGATCTAAGTACCTAGAGTTTACATGTAACATACAAACAATTCCGTGACATTACACCCACTTCAAAAACAAGCATTACAAGGGCATGACTACATGTTTTTGTGAATGAAGATTACCAAAAGCTATTAATGAATGTGTTGGATACATGACGACCACCGCTGTTATAGGCCCCGCCAGACTCTCCAACCCATGACAGACGCCCATGGACCATGAACTTGGATGGTCTGGTCTAGCCTATTGAAGACTTCTGATACCCTGCTTAAGTAATGTGGATCCAGGATGTTGTTTGCAAGATGGGGATCGAGCGCTAGAACGAAAAGAATAACAACGAATAATTGACACAGATGACCAAATTGATCCATTTGTCTTTGGACAATGCATTAACTTACCGGCCCCAAGATTGTAAATATGATGTGTGACGGCATTCACAACATTAGATCCTGAAACCTGAAGAAGCTTAGCATACCACTCCGGCTCAAAGAATCCTCCTGGTGCTACGAGTGAAGGTTTTGAGTCGGAATTCTTGTACAAATCATCGATGATGTCTCTTAGCTTGATCACATCTTTTGCATATGATTCGACATCAACACTCGCACCAACACCATGTCCACTCAATTCATTACCTGCAGTTTCAAGGATATAAAATTTGAGCTGATGCCACAGACCGAATGATCCTAACGAATGGTAACTTTAAGAGTATTTTACCAAATTCCCATGAATCTATCACATATCCCTTTGATATGGTATAATTCATAAAATCCTGAGCATTAGTAGAGTCCCACTCTCCTACCCATTTATCTCTCTGAATCCGGTGCCTTCCATGTAGTGCATTCAGGCCAAAGGTCACTATGGCCCTGAAAATGAAAGATTTGACCCATGATAAGACGTGTGGAGGAATGTTCTAATCTAATATTTCCTTGTTACCTCGATAAAGATTCAAAGCATAAAGGAGTTAGAGAACTAAGAATATGTTTGGTAGGAAATTTGGATTGTGTTTTATGTTTGCAGATTAATTCAACAAATATGTATTTGGTAGATAATTTAGATTTTGTTTCTACGCTGTTTTTGGATGTTGAGATCAAAACAATGTAAATTTTAAAAACAACAATTTTATGTGTTCTCATTGTTTTCAGATTTTTGAATTTAAAATTTTCAAATCTAGAATTATATTAAGAAAGAGAAAGTGTAAATGAATATAGTATTTGATGTTATAAACTCAATTATTTTTGTTCAATTAAAATAGGGGCAATTGCAACTTTAATAAATAAAAAAAAAATTGAAAATTAAGTGTGTTCCTAGGTTTTTCTTTTTTGCAAACATGTAAAAAAAACTTCCGCCTGAAAATTTGATTGTTATCTGATTTCTAGGTGATTGTTATGTGATTGCTATCTAATTTTTATGTAATTGCTATGTAATTGTCACAGCTGCAATTACAAAAGAGTTGAAATCATGGGTTTGGTTTCTTAAAATGTATCTGTCAGACAATGCAATTTTCCATTAGAATATGTATTATATAATGTTTTATAAGTGATATGATATTACAAATAATAATTATACAAAATTTATAAATAAAACAAGTTCATAAATAAACTAACAATAATTTCTATTCAAGCTAATAGTTGTGGGTAAGCACAATTAGTTCTATTGTTTTTAAATATATTATCAAACATATTTTGAATAATTGTTTAAATTTGAATTCAATTTAAGAATTTACTACCAAACACATTTGAAAACATGAAATATAACTATAGTTTCATTGAATTCCTTATTTTCAAATCGTCTACCAAACTGACCGTAAAGAATTCAACGTTTTATGACTTTATCATAAGAAAATATCAGATTGCATATGCACCATAATGACCAAGATTCATCAGCTCTCAGAGAGGTCGCCTTCCGGAAATGGTAGAAACATGATCTACACTAACATTCAATGGTGATACTTCTGTCACACATAACATGCCCTACACTTAAAACATTTTAATGAAATGCCTCTCAAGTTACAAATATTTCAAGGAGTTGCAAAGAAAGACAAGAATCAAATGGCTTACCCTGTGGTCTTGAATAATTGGTTTAGATCATCCCATCTGCTCATGTGCAAACACCCCTTGGAAAAACCAAACAGCCCCCAATTCACCTTTTGAAATGGATGGCAAGGTGTCTTCAAACTTCCTACGTCATATAACACTTGATCTTGTAGAGAACCACCAATTCTTATCCTCAAATGCTCAAAAGCTTCAAGCATGAACCCGCCACACAACATCGGTGTAAGTATTGCAGTTAAAGAGGATTCTTATAAGAAAACATTTTACTGCACATAGTACAGTTCTAACGATGGATAAAAACATCGAGATTCACGCTATCAAGAAAGAATACCTTGTATTGCCTTTATGAGGAGAGGATGAGACAAGTTCTGAAAAAAGGAAACATATAGAGCTTGAATCAATCACAAAGAATTAGCGACAAAATCCTCTGTTCAAACATCGAGGATGAAGAGTATCTAATTCTCACCAAATTTACTGCAGACGAATACCCCCATGGACAACGATTGTAATTACACTTATCATGAGGCCACCAATCAATGGTGGCACAAATATAGTTATCATCGGTTTCAGCAACTCTTGCAGCTCCATCTACTATGATACTAGCATGTGTAGCTCTCTGAGCCAAAGTAGTGGGTAGAGAAACTAAAACAAGAAACAAGGAGATGCTGAAGTCCATTGGTAAGCGAAATAAGATTCCTCAAACACCAACTCCCACAGAATCACGCAGGTCACAACTTCACATGCCCTGCACCAAAAGGAAGAAGAAAAAGATAAGAATATGAGAGAAGAATACTTGTCATCTAAAATGAAAGATTCAAAGATGACATGACTTTCTTAATGGATATGTTGCTTGTGAAAGATATGATGGAAGAACAAGATCTGCTGTTTAGTGTCTCCACCTGACTATGTTAAACATTGCTCAACCATTAATATTGCCAAGAGCTTACAGTAGCCTGAGACGAACTAGATTTTACTGAAGCTGCACCAAATAGGAGACTAAAGCTTATTGAAAAAAAGATTATAGACAAAAAGTTCAATACCTTAGATGAAAACAGGTATATTGGCCTTTCATATCCAAGCCGACCAAATTTTTCCTCTTTTTTCTTTTGGACTTTAAATTCAAGAAGATTAATGTAGTTTGTAGTTGTTATAGAATTCTTGGGGTTGTGCGTAGATTTGGTACTAGTTAGTTGTTTTTCTTTATTAAGAAAAATCAAAATACACGTACTTGATATTTAAGAAAATAAGGTCATCCTCAAATAAAAGTACAACTAAGAACCGAATCATTAGAGACCCATCTGCAAAGCTAAAGAGAAATTCCCCAGCCTTATACACAAAGAAGATGAAAGATAATCAAATTCAAGGGAACCCAGATGCAAATCAAGCAAATCAGATCAAATCCAGAGAAAAACAAGCATCAAATTCCATAAACTATACCATGGAAAGGTGAAACTTAGTTGAACTTTCGGAGCTGCTTCGATGCTACTACTTTTTCAGTTGAACTTTCGGAGCTGCTTGGATGTTAGTATTTTTCAGCGAAACCACTGGCCGTTTTCACCTCCTTCCTGCGAGTTCCTTTTTGAATTGCAACGAATTATGGTGAGCAAGTACAGTGAAAGCTATGGTGGGTGAAATGGGTCTTTCTCATATTTGTCCTTTTGACTAAAGATCTTACTTCCAAACACCGACGGATGCTCGGTATAAACAAAAATGAAGAATCGTCGGTTTGGTTATTCAAACAGTACTATTCACTAACATCATCGCCTCCCGATGATATGGAGAATTTTTCGTTTCCCACTTTTGCCCTCCATTTTTAAGTACATACCCATTATGCCCTTATATTTTCTCTCTCATTCAATCCTAGACATAAATTTATTTAGGTGCCATGAAAATTTTCCCGATAATCGAAACTCATCTTGGCGGACAATCACCCATTCTGCCGCCACCCCTATTTCGGGACTATCGAAACAGGAAATTTTTATGGTAACCGGAACTTGCAGAATCACCCATTTCCGCCGCCGCCGGCCTAGAACTCCATGATGGTTTATGTGTCCAATGGGTTTTTGGGAACATTAGAGTGTGTGAAGGAAAATACATTGGACATATGGTTTTTGCAAGTAAAGAAGAAGGAAATTTGAGAACTGTACAAGAGAGTAATCAGAGATCTCTGCATTAAAATTTGAAATAAGAAAGAAATTAATAATTGGAAGATGGAAGATGAGCCGAAGAAGAAAGAATGGAAGTATGTTTCATTCTAGCATTCACTAGACAAAGAGGAGGAGAGTGAGAAGAAATAAAGAAAAAACAGAGAAGAGAGAAGAATTATGAAAAAGAAATAAATCGACCGAGAAGAAGAAATTTGGGTAAAAGACGAGAGGGGAAGAAAAAAATAGAAAAAATAAATAAATAGAAGACAAACTCAGTTCGGCTAATTTCGTTGCTAGACTCGGTTTTTTGAATTGTTTTACTCCCTCTTACATAAAGAGATTATTTCTTTTATAAGAAATAATGAAATGTAAAAATTTTCGAATCGTGTTAGGTTTGAGAATTCAAAATTTCATTTTCATCAATGAAGAGATGTATTTTATAAGAAATAATGAGGGTTATAAGTCTGTTTTGGCCTAACAAAGGGTCAGAACTCATTCCGATGAAGTTCCGAAGCGATGTAGAAGTGTGGGGGACGTGTTATGGGGCACCAAGATGACAAAGAGTTACGTTACATTGTGATACCTTAGCCTCATATATGGGCAAGGTCGAGCTTCAAGACTTGGCCTAGAGTAGAGGCAAGTCGGCTAGAGTCGCACATGAGGGAAAATAAACGTCCAGGTGACGTGTATGGCTGAATGAAGTTCAATTCCGCATGAGTTCGGATCAGTTGAGGATGGAATAACATCGCCTAAAGTCTAATGAAGCTTCAAAGAGTCAAGCAAAAAGCGAGTTGGGACTTGAGCATCCCTTAAGGCTGACCATGATCACGAGTGAATTATGGTGCCACATGGTTGGAGAAGTACAACTGTGACACTCGGCGACCAGCATCTGACACCATTGATTCGAAGTCGCTCGCCGACCAGCACCTAACGTCATCGACTTGAAGTCGCTCATCGACGTCGATCCGGAACCAGCACCTGACATCGTCGATCTAAAGCCGACAAGAACGATCCAGGCATCATTCTTCCTCTGTCGATGTAGTTCTAGTCAGTCAATGCCCATCTGACATCGCCAATGGGTCAAGTGAAGTCGTGCCTACTTCTATTGGCGTCTTTCCACTTTTTCGGTCGTTGGAATCATGTAATTTGGATAAGTTTTGGGGTTTTTTTGGAATGTTCATTATTATTGGTTTATTTTTGGCCAAAACTAATTTACCCATGAATTTTTTAGTTGGATTCAGGAAGTTAGGATTTCTAAGGAAGTTGTTCAGCATAGTAGAGGTTCGTTTAGGCAGTTTTGGTACTTTTGGGTAAGTTGATAAAGTTTCAATGCTTTTATGGACTGGGTTATGTTGTTGTAATTTGATATTAAACCTTTGCTATTGGTGTATGTTCAGATTGGGCGGCTCAATTGAAGTGTTGAAGTGGTTTTAGAACCAACCACGTGTTGGGTAAGTGGTTTAAATTTTTGTAGAATAAATTTGTGATTCAGAATATGAAGATGAAGGTTAAAAATTAACTTATGGTTCATACTTTAGGATTTGATTCAAAGTGTGTGGAAACTAGAAGGGTTGGTTTGCTTGAATAACAACGTTCTGGCCTAAATTCAAGTAAGTTACCTACTATCGGTTCGCCCTCGAACTCAATGTGTTAAGAATTGGTTCCTATGTTGGGTTGAAATATTATGTAGTGTTTGTTGGACTGTTGGTGGGGAGTATGGAAGTTTATGTTTATGCTATGGAATTTTGATATTTTGTATTGTTACAATGTTTGATTGATGGATGAATTGTGATACTGTTCTGAACCCTAAACATGATTTAAGAATCTGATTGTATGCTTATGTCTATGTGAGACTGTTAGTGTTGTTATCGAGCTATGCACATCACATGTTGTGAGTCTTCGGGTTTATACCTAATGCCTATGTTATGGTGTTCCTTGGGGGTACCACTTATGCTTATGACTGTGTCCCAGGATCACTACCTATGAAAGCGTGCCTTCGAATTTGTCTTTATGCCGCCTATGCCTATACCTATGCCTATGCCTATGATGTGTAGTGTGTACCTAGCCTCGATAGAAAGTCTAACAGTTCACCTAGTAGGCCCAATAGTGAATCACTTACTGGGTATATTTATACACTCATCATTTTTCTTTCATGTTTTTCCGACAAAGGTAAAGATAGGCTAGCGAATGACAAGAGGGATCCGTGACCCGACCATTTGGACATGTTATCGTTTCCGCATTTAGATCTCATTTGATAGGATCTAGTCTAAGAGTACTGCATTTTAAAATTCATGGTTATTTCATTTATTTATTTGTTCATTTGTTTAATTACTATTTATTTTAAAAGGGATCAGGGGTACTCCGACCGGTGTTTTTAGAACTTTTATTATTTGAACTTTATTTAATGAAATAAAAGTTTTGTTTCTTAATTTTTCTTTCCATTGAAAAATTTATTGTCAAACATATGCATGCACATAATAGCATCCTAGAAACATAATAGAAATTTGATCTTTATCGATTTGTTTTCAAGTCGTGGAATAGTTAAATTCTTAGATTTGCATAAATTTGGTTAAATCTTTAATTTTCATCCATTCTAAATTTTAGATGATTTAAAAGAGTTTAATGATTAAATTTTAATTAGATGTGAATGTGCAATTTGATTTTTTGTCTTGTCTTTTAAAACTTCTTTTCTTTTTCTATCTGTTTTTTTTTCTTTTTTGCGCCTCCCAAGATCCAAAAAAAAAGACTATCATGTTCAACAAAGTTATAGAAAATATTGGAAATGATATTTTCAAAAAATAAATATATAAAATAGATTATTTTCAAAAAATAAATATATAAATAAATAAAATCTATTTCATTTAAAGTGAAAATGTGAAATTAGTGAATAGTATATATGCAAGTGTAAAAGAAGAAATTGAAATTACTCTTATCTTTATCTATCGGAATCCAAAAAATTGAGGAATCATTTTTTCTTCATAAATTGAAGTATAATATTGTCTAATTTTATGAGATTGAATCATCTGTGATGAAAGGAAAAATGATAAATATTATACTATTATGATACTTTTGTACCAATTTTAGTTCACAAACGAATATATCATATGCATTATAATTTGATCCATCATTTTAATTTTATATTTTCCTTTCTTTCTTTACTCTTAGATTTCATGTCAATTATTAAAATATTATACTCAATTAGAAGTATATTCATTCAAAAATTTATGTCTCTTAAAAATTTTCTCAAACATTTTCAACAACGTTATACACTAAAAATTAATTTGAAACGATGAATATATTATTATAAATACTATTTTTTCTAAATTCATTTCATGTCACATGTATTAACTATACTAAATAAATATTTGATCAAATTTTAAAATTTATCATAAAAAAGTATGTCATAAAAATTTTAAACTTTTATTTAGTGAAATGAAGTGACGGCTTGAGTAAAGAAAGAGAGAGGTATTTAAGATTATTAACGATGGATTAGGCGCCGGAATCAGCCTTGTAATTAGAAACTTTATTGGTTAATAAAGGTGGATGCTTTAACTCATGTACTTTCTTCCTCGTGCGACCATTTTCCTTTTTTAAAAAAGAATTTTAAAAGTTTGGGAATTTGCTCTGTTCCACTTCTGAAAATTTGGAGAAAACGACAAGTATTTAATGTGTACATTGGGTTCTCTATAATGTTAAATTATAAATAAAAATAATTGTATATATTTAAATCTACTGTATGAACATCTTAATTTGTTAATTCCTATAATTCCCATACCTCGTATGTTTGTGAACATTTTGATTTGTTAATTCCTATAATTCCCATATTTTGTGTGTGATTAGTTAATTCCTATAATTCCCGTATCCTGTGTGTATATGTGAGATGAAAATTGAAGAATGAAATTGAAGATGAAGGGAAGTGTGAATCATGATTTAGATAGTGAGAGAGAAGGAAAGAATGAAGATTTAATTACGATTCAATTTTTTTTTAAACTTTTTATGTTTTTATTCTTTATTATTTTTCAATGTTAATCTATTTTGTTTTAGATCGCTAGATTTAAGTAGACTTTTTAATAAGATGGGTTGTGGGTTGGTCTTTTGGGGTGGTTAGACTTAAATTTGGAGGAAAAAAAATTGACACAACATATCCATAACGTATCTGGAAGTATATACGCGTATTTGATATTTAAATAAAAAATCAGATACTTCAAATATGTATCACACATATATTTGGACGTATCCGTATCTTATACGTATCTGATACTAATTCGTTACATAATGATAAGTATTTGTGTTCCTAGATCACTATAAACGTTTGATACAACTAACCTAATCTACATCATTAGAGTTCAGGTTATAAATATAAACTAGTCATCCAAACTGAATTTAGAAAAAAAGCATATGAATTGAGGATACATTATTCTTTAATCCAACTAGATTATTGATATCTTTTGGGTTCTAAAATTCAAGTTTAGTTGATTTTTTTTTTTTTTTAATTTTTTAGATTCTACAATTTCTAAATGTTTATCTTACTTTTGAACTTTTTAGATTAGTCCTATTTCTATCATTCAACTTGTATGTTTTAATCCCTAAAGTTTCGAAAAGAATAATTTGCATCCTTATTTATATCTTGTTTTTAAAAAATGAATGATTTACTTTTGAGTCTGTGTACTACCATGTTAAATTTGAGCATGATTTCAAACAATATGTAGATTCAAGATAAATATTGGCAATATATATATATATATATATATATATATATATATATATATAAAACAAAGAAGTCATGATAAAATTAAAAGTAAACTTAATTTTCACAAAGAAATAATATCAAAATATAATTAGTTAAAAATGAGTCTTAAAAACAACCATTAAAATGATCCCTAACATAAAAATGAAAATTTTGAAAAGGGTATATATTGTATTGCGTTGGCAATGAACGGCGGTCCCAACACGACGGAGCTATGCTACATTACCAGTATGATTATCTCCTCTCTTATGGCCAAAACTCAAACGCTGATCGTTTTCTGATGGTGAAAATTTGCAGTCCAACGACTTAGATGCAGCAGTATTGCCCTTCCATATAGGAAAAAATTATAACTCATCTATTGTGCAATTTTGCTGAACCCCACACGACACTTGTTTTTTTCTAAAAAAATTATTAAAAATTATTTTGTTATGTGTGTAAGAGAAGGGATACATGGACTTAGACGGGAGTAAGTATCGCCCTTCCATGTTGCAAATATTTAAAAGCTGTCACGTGACATTTTGTAATTTAAATTTTTTTTTACGTGTGTAAGAGAAAAGTATGCATAAACTTAGGTGTAGCCTGTCCCTTTCCATATTCGATAGTCACCCACCTAAGTAAAGCGGTTGTTGGAAACATATCGTCCCTTGTGACAAAAACAACCTTCATTGCCCGACTGACTTGTCTGTTTACATCGACAAAGGATTTGCTCACAATTGCGAACCCCTAATATTCAAGGAAATAAAAAACACATGCTTAATATTTGTAACGACCCAACCCCCTAGAACTCAAGCTAGGCCGTGACTATCGTATGCATGCATTTAAGTTAAAACAACATTCTTTTATAATAAAATAAATGTTAAATAAATGAGATAACTAGAACGATTTGTATTAATTTCAAATACTTAAAGTCAAAGGATAGGGTGCCCATAAATCATAAAAAGAAACAAATAAGTCTGAAAATAAAACTGAAATGGTAGTCTCGAATCTAAAACTGAAAATGTAAAACATAATAGAAATATTAAAATATGAGCGGAAGCATCTATGTCCCCTAGGAAACACAACCTCTGGTGAATCTCGAAGGATAACACCACCTCTAGTGAATCCCGAAGGAAACACAACCTCTTGTGAATCCCGAAGAATAACACCACCTCTAGTGAATTCCGAAGGAAACACAACCTCTGCCGGATCTCGAAGGAAACTACCACCTCTAGTGAATCCCGAAGGAAACACAACAACTTGTGGGCATTTAACTAATCAGTGAAGACACTATCACAATCTCAACATCACATATATCACAACATGGTTCTATAACATACATATACATCTCAACATCATAGTTCTACAGCATACATATACATCTCAACATCATGGCTCTACAACATACAAATTCATCTCAACATCCTCAAATCAAATACAACCTCATGGAATCAAATATCACCTCATGGAATCAAATATCACCTCATACTAGCATTCAAGTATCTATGTGCACAATTAATCTTTCAGATCCTAATTCCAAACACCCAAATATTTCCAAATAAACTTACCTAAGGTGTGATCTGATTCAAATTCACCTCCAAACGTTGAATTTAAGCCAAAACAATTATTCGAGCAACCAACAACCTTTTAATCTTCACAATCTTAGAATTTAATCCTAATACATAAACCAAAATAAATTTTAACCTTTAGGTTCACACTCCTAAGAATCCAGCCAAAATCAACAACAAAACTTAATACCTTAATTTGTATAAATTACACTCGAACCAAACAAGTAACAAAGTCCCAAATCATACCAAAATCTTTGTTGAAATCACCTTAACTTTTCTTGCCAGCACGCCAAAAGTCTCTTAAACTCCTTTAAACTATCAAGTCCAACCTCCAAAATCTTGAATGAAGTGATAATTAAACACATTATTTATTGGGTATTCAAGATCCTCAAAAAATCCATGAAAATCATTTAGATCTTATTCCAAAACTCAACATTCGGCGAAACCAAAGGAATGACGGTGATAGTTAGTGGCAGGGCTGGAACGGATAGAGGCAAAGTCGGAAAAATCGTGATAGAAACGAGCCGATCTGAAACTTGGCTACAGTGCAATCGGACCTCGACAGCAGCGGGAAAGTTGGACGAGTAGGGCGGCGCTTGGACGGACGCGGTTGGCGGCTGGTCAAGATCGGCGGAGATCTTGGATGAGCGGCTCGACCTCGCAACGTCAATCGGCTTCATGGCTGGCGAAATCCAGCGCGAGCAAACGATCTAGCGAGGCACGCGATGGCGCTGAGCGGTTGAGGCGACGGCGAGGGTTTTCACGAGGGGGGTGGTTGCGCGAGGAAGAAGAAGGGAAGGGAGGGAGAAAAAGAAAAAGAAAGAGAAAAGGAAAGGAAAGAATAAAAATAAAAATAAAAATAAAATATATTTTATTTTATTTTATTTTTTTCTTAATGTACATAAATTCTTTAAATTCCCTTCCTTTAAAAAAGAATTAACTCCTGCAATTCATTTACAACATAAATAATTTCCAACGTCAATAATTAAATTCCCGCAATTACACTTAAAGTTCAAAATTCCAAAAATGCCCCCAATTAAAAGAAATTACTGAAATTACATTACTAACAAATTTGGGGTGTTACATTCTTCTCCACTTACAGAACTTTTGTCCTCGAAAATTTACTCCTGAAACAGCTCCGGGTACTGGGCCCCCATCTCATCCTCTTGCTCCCAAGTGGCTTCCTTGAACTGATGATTCTGCCACAAGACTTTCACAAATGTTATCTCCCTGCGGCGTAATATCT
This sequence comes from Benincasa hispida, assembly GCF_009727055.1. NCBI lineage: Eukaryota > Viridiplantae > Streptophyta > Magnoliopsida > Cucurbitales > Cucurbitaceae > Benincasa > Benincasa hispida. The sequence goes on from NC_052350.1 coordinate 5,123,076, forward strand.
TTACCTCTCTGGCACGAATCTCTACAGGTTTCTCCTCGTAGCTCAAGTTGTCATTCAACTGCAAGGGCTCAAAGTCAACTACATGGGACGGGTCTGTCACATACTTTCTCAACATCGAAACATGGAAGACATTATGAACTGAAGACAGTACTGGAGACAATGCCAAACGGTAAGCTACGGGGCCAATTCTCTCCAAGACCTCAAAAGGTCCAATGAATCTCGAACTCAACTTCCCTTTCCTGCCAAACCTCAGAATACCTTTCATAGATGCCACTTTTAAGAACACTTTATCACCAGTCTCAAATTCCAGGTCCTTACATCTCACATTGGCATAACTCTTTTGTCTACTCTGAGTTGTTTGAATACGAGCCCTGATCTTCTGTATCGCCTCATTCGTGGTCTGCACTAGTTTAGGTCCTAGCAATTTCCTCTCTCCTACCTCATTTTAACACACAGGAGACCTGTAACTCTTTCCATATAGGGCCTCAAATGGTGACATCCTAATAGTGGACTGGTAGCTGTTATTATAAGCAAACTCCATTAAATGCAAGTGAGTATCCCAACTTCCTGAAAACTCTATGGTATAGGCATGCAACATATCTTCCAATATCTTATTCAATCACTCAGTCTGCCCATCAGTCTGTGGGTGAAAAGTACTGAAATCCAAACAGGTCCCCAAAGCTACTTGAAGACTCTTCCAGAAGTTAGACGTGAAACGAGGGTCTCTATCTGACGCAATGGACACGAGCACTTCGTGCAATCTCACTACCTCTTTCATGTATATTTGTGCCCACTTATATACTGAAAAGGTGGACTTTCTAGGTATGAAATGTGCTAATTTAGTAAGTCTGTCTACCACAACCCAAATCACAGTGAAACCTTTGACTGTCCGGAGAAACCCCACAATGAAGTCCATAGGCACATGCTCCCACTTCCATTATGGCACACTCAATGGCTGTAACAAGCCTATGGGATTCTATCTCGGGGCTTTCACCTGCTGGCACATCGAGCACTTACTGACAAACTCCGCAATCTCTCTTTTCATGTCATTCCACCAGTGATAACGTTTCAAGTCTTGATACATCTTGGTGCTATTGGGATGAATCGAAAATAATGAACTATGAGTCTCTAACAACAATTCATTCTTAATATCATTATCTGCTGGCACGCACAAACGTCCCTAATAGAGGAGACCACCTTCCGCTGATACTGAGAATTTGCCATCCTGGCCCGACTCCACCTTACGAACTCTCTCCTTCAGATAAGGGTAACACCATTGCGCATCAATAATTCTCTACCTTAGACTCGGTTGCACTGACAACTGCACTAACTGTGTCGTGACCTTCCCCACTACCACTACAATCTCTACCCGTTCTGGCTCCTTGCACAAATGAGTCTGTCTAGTAATGAGGGTTACTGAATGGGCTACATTTCTGCTTAGGGCATCTACCACTACATTCGCCTTTCCTAGATGGTACAAAATTTCGCAGTCAAATCCTTCTATTGGGGTTGATGCCCTAAACTCTCGTTGGGTCCTGTAGTTTGTAAACACAATTTTGAACAAACTCTTATAATGTAATAATATATGATATTTTCTTCACTTTTGTTTATGGAACATTGGTTGTTTTATTTGCTTTACCACAAACCAATAAACTAAGATCCATGGTTGTTGTTTGTAACTTAAGCATGTATGTGGAGACATACAGGTGGTCTGTAGTAAATAGATATAAGAGGAAAACATTATCCTGGTAATGCTACGAATGCGGCCCACTTTGTAGAATAGTTACAAGTGTTGTGACTTGCTACAGATGGTCTGATCCTGATTATTTATGTGGAGACATGCGAGCAGGAGCGTCCTATATAAAGGAGTTTGTATAAGACTGGACCACGAAGTGTTATAGTCTTGTTATATAACACCGTTCATAACAGAGACTTCACTAAGATGACCACAAGTAACATGACCTTAATCCCGAGTAAGCTGGGAACTCCTGCCTTTGAGGGTGGTCCTTTGATTTGCATGGGTACGAGTGGCCAAATCGCCGACTCAAACCTACCACTTTGGGGATTCGTTTGATTTGGGAGCTAGGAACTCAGCTACACAAAATGGAATTCACTCCTTCCTCGAAGCAAGGGTAAGTAGATAGATTGCTACCTTAAGGGCTGATTCTGAGGCTTAAGCAACGTGGCGCCACATACCTTCTCATGGCCTGAGAGGTGTCCACACATAGTAGGACTATGTTGTATTGTTCATTAGAGGGATCAGTGGTACTTAAGGAGTTAGATGTAACTATAGGGGCAAAATAGTAAATTGGCCCAACTGTACTTACGAGCAACTGTGAAGGGTTATTGTACTGTTGATTGGTTATATCCAATGGATACAGAAATATATCTGTGGTGAGAAGAGTGCAGCTGTTGGTCTTTAGTAGAATGCCTGGTAGTTAATAGATGGTAGATCTCGTGGTTAAAGAGTTTAGTCAGCTATTCACGACCGTTGGAGCTTCGAGCTATAGGTCCATAAGGTCCCCTTGGTAGCTCAATGGATTCAAATTGAGAATCAATTTTTGGGTTAGTTTAAAGTGTTCAAATTGACAAGAGGGAGTTCGATTATATATGATATGATTGAACTGGTCAATTATATATGATATGGTTGACATGATGTATAAGTTACATTAGTTGGAGGAAAATGATATATATATATAATTTATATCTAGTGAAGGAGAAAAGGACCATGGTTAATGTATTGTATATGATGTGATATTAAACCATGGGTTATAAATATAATAAGAATATATTTATTTTTTAATCTTTAACAATTATTGGATAATTGTGTTGGCTTTTTCTCCGTAACCGAATGAGTTAGTGGGAGATTGCATTCAGTTTTCGCAACTAAAGGATAAAATGAAAATTGTTTTCATTTTTGCAAAAATCAGAGATTCGCTCACTAAATTGTGTATACTACCTATCGCCTAGCAAACCGAGAGCATACACGACAACTTAAAGTTTCTAAACGATTGTATACACGCGTGCAGTTTACTAAACCATCGTATAGGTTTTACTAAATGATCGTCTAGCTTTTTCTATGCAATCGCGCGCCTGAGCGTTTACTAAACGATCGTCTATACGATCTCGCCCTTTTATTACACGATCGTGTACCTCTACCTAAATGATCAAGCATCGTCTATACGATAGACACCCAATATCTCCTACTTGCTTGGTCGTGGTAAACGGTCGCCTCTTCCTCCTTCCTTCTACCAAATCCAACAGAGCTCACACCTCCTGGATTCTCACTCCGAGAATACTGAGGGTTTCGAATGGTGGTGGATTCCTTGCTATCGAGTTCGTGAGGAGTCCGTTCGTGGGTAGACGACAACATTTTGGTGGACGAATGGTTTGGACGATCTCAGCGAGAGCGAGATTGGCTTCCTGGATGAGAGTGAGATTTCTGTGAAGAAAAGTTCTTCAACTGGTATGTATTTCGTTCTCTTTGTTGTTTAAAGTTTCAAAACATGCCAGTAATTTGTTGTTATTGCATAACTAGTCTGTTTGATTGTGATGCGGTAATTCTGTCACAATGAGTTTGGAAAGATTTTGCTTCCACTCAGAGGTACTCTTTGATAAGAGTTCCTTCAATTGGTATCAGAGCCAGGTTCTGATATTCCAAATTCATTGATGCAAAGAATAACATATACTTTCTTGGTGGGTAAAACATGTCTACATTTTGTTTAAGCATTAAACATGTGTTTGTGGATGTGGATTAATGGAGGTTTCTGGGATGAAGCCTTTAGTTATTTAAATTCTTTTACATTCGAAGTTAATTGTAAGGGCCCCTGCGTCTTGGGCATATTAACTTGCTATCGAGTTTGTAAATTCAAAGTGTTTGAGTCTATGAGTCATTCGTGTTAAGGCTTCAAGGTAAGGAGTTGCTGTTCTTCGATGATGAAGACGACCAAGTGTTGGTCGAGTCATGTAAACGATTGTTAGAGTATCAAATATTTGGGAGTAGGTTGACACACGCGCGCTAGACGATCGTGTAGCTCAGCAAGCTACATTGCTTAGTTCCTGACTACAAGATCGTGGAGTAAAACGTTTACTAAGCGCTTGTTCTGTGATCGTCTAGACGATCGTGCTTCACAGCAACATCGTCGTCTAAACGATCGGGTACCTCATGCTTCATCGCATAGTTATTGGTACTCGATCGTAGCTAAACGATCGTGTATACCCGATCGTGTTTACTAAATGATGGGAGCTTCGCTCGGGCGGTTCAAGACCTGGTTCTTGAATCGGTTTGCTCGATGGAATATGTAATAGATAGAATTTTAATTTTTGGTTTTGAGCTGGTTCATCCCGGTCCATTAATCTTTGTGAATGTACATAGGATGTATGTTTATTTATATGTCATTTGGTATGCCATATAGAAGAAATCCCACCTTAGGTTATGCATTGGTCATGCATCATCTCTTTATTGTAAGTGTTATGATTTAGAGAAGCATGATCTAAATTACATAAGAGCATGCTCATGCATCATATAATATAAGAGTTATATTTATGCATGCATAAAGCATAGACATGTATCATCTTTTTATTATAAGTGTTATAGTATAAGGGTGTGTGGAAGCATGTTTGCTTGGTTCATTACATGTATATAAAAGTTATATAGTAATGAATGGACATTGCATGAAGCATGACACATAGGTTAAATTTATAAGTGTTATAAACACCTAGTTGTGTGGCAGTGTGTATGGTTTTAGTTGTTTCTTTTATAGAGCTATAAGGAAATTAGAACTAAAATCTATAAAGAAGACATGCATGCCAACTTAGGTTTGAATCATGGTTTTAGAAGTGCTTTAGAACTTAGTGGAGATAGACCTAAGATCGCGGTTTTAATGAGATTAGCAACCTAGGCTTTAATCTTTTAATCAGTTATTGACTAATAAAAGGTTAAAGTGTAGCAAATTTATCTATAAGGGACCTTTTGTCTAAGGCAGGTTCTGTCTAGGCTGGAGTATTTAAGGTGATGGAAACGAAACATCCCTACCTGGGAACCTACCTAGAAAGGTGAATTAGATAGATTTGATGCACGCATGCAAATTTGAGGATGGTCCGTTAAAGAGTTTAATATGACTACTTGAACTTGTTTAATTTCAAAGACAAGAGTTGTTTTTGGGCAAATTAAACTGACTTAGATTAAAATATGTAATCGGATGGTCTAAATTAATGAACCCCTAGGTAGAACATTCAGTGGGAGGTATTTGGGGTATCTGATACTTCATTTACACCTCTCGCATTTCTCCCTTTATTGTCCACACCGTGAGATCTATCCTCGGCCTCATGGCACCTTGAGAGTATCACCTTAAAGGATGTCGTTTGGGTAGATCAATATCAAGGTGGATGGAGATAATGTTCATAGTAAGTGGGAGCGGGACATGTGACAGCATATCCCACGGTCTCTCTCGTTAGGTTGGATAAAGTTTCTATGCATCGCCTCGAGGTAGCCTGGGAGTGTCCCCCTATAGGATGGAAATTTTACACGTTTCTTTATTTGTTCTCCTGTATAGGATAAGGTCGTTTAGTCTCTTGTCTTAATTTGCTTTTTTCCTACAGTGAGCGCATTAGGACGGGACTCTAGGGCCGAAAATGAGGGGTTACACTTACACGAAATTGTTAAGGGTTAGCAGTTCTGGACCAAATGAATGGTGACTGTTAGGTGCAGTTACAAGAGTTGTTTTTGCCTAATGGTTGAGAGTGTCTCATCCCCGTGAAGGGGCATCTGATCACCCCACGGTGATGTTTGTCTTGCCTCGCTGGGGCATCATTGTGAAATAGAAGTCTTTTCACTTAGTGTACTTGAAAATTATTTTGCTAAAATTAAAATTGGTGTTAAAATGTGGTTAAAACATAGACTTATTAAGTTTATTCTGTTTTCAACAACGTTTTAAATGGCTATCGCCACAATAGCTCTACTTAGCATCGACAAACAGACTGGCGAGAATTACACTAGTTGGAAACACAGGATCACAACAATTTTGATCATCGATGATCTTAGATTCATCCTTACGAAGGGATGTCCTTCTATTCTACCTCCTAATGCCACTCAAAATGTTCGGGAGGCCTACAAGCGTTGGACACAGGCGAATGAGAAGGCTTGAGCCTATATCTTGGTAGTCTTAACGACGTTTTGGCCAAGAAGCATGAGCCCATAGTCTCAGCAAGAGAAATCATGGAGCCCCTGTCGGGGAAGTTCGGACAACCGTCTGGACAGCTCAAGCATGAGGCTCTTAAATGCATCTTCAACTCCAAAATGTTGGAAGGCACCTCTGTTCGTGAACACATGCGTAATATGATGGTCCACTTCAATGTGGTGGAGATGAATGTGTCTCGGATCGATAAGGTCAACCAGGTTAGCATTATGTAATAGATTGCGGAATTGCGGAATTAAAAAATTACGGCGGATGGAACGTAATGCTGAGGAAAAGGATTGGAATGAATTGATGGTGATGACGTGTGGATGATGTGTATACGGTGATGAATCACGCTTCTCGATAATAAATGCGATACTACGCTCTAAAATAATATGTGCGATGCTGCTAATATGCGTTCGTAGTATGCGTTCATGTAGTACGCGTGTGTCACAAGTTTTCTTGCGCTGGAACCAAGTATAATTCCATCGCAAGTTTCTCAGAGTGATCTGAGGCTGAACACAGGGATTGCAATGATCAATGCAATATTAATGTGATATATGCGACCGAAAACAAAATAATAATGAATTGTATTGGAAAAGTAAAATGCAATGACAAATAAATAAATGAAATGCGGCGACAAATAAATAAATAAATAACTGCGAAGTTGTGCAAATATCTGATGGAATGCGACGACAAGTCTTGTGAAATGTAGCAGAAAGAGAATGGGTTGGGGGAAAGGACATCGCAAGTTCGTCAATCCTATTAAGGACACAACTAAGGTTCCGCTTTCCCTTGGCTTACACCTCTCAGTGATCGGTCGCATTCCCATATCTCTATGGTGAACAGGGATGAATATGGTGAACGCAAGGTTGTTTCCATCTCTGAAAATACTTCTTGCTTTAGTTAACGCATTCTATCAACCTTCTTACGAGAGGAGAATTAACATCTTCACTTCTGCTCTCACGGGTAAAGATGTCGTTGAGCATGCATTAGCTAAACTGAGCAAACTTCTTCAACATGGATTAACTTACTTGCTTAATCCTTCCCCCTTACCCTGGAGGATTAGTTACACATGATAAAAGAAATGGACGATGAATGTATGGTGGAGGACAGAGAGATGACGATGAATATGATAATGATATTAAAAGCTAAAGATCAGCGTTTGTTACAGATAAATGAATGGAAGATTAGAAATGAACATAGTTGATGAATAGATAGTGAGAACAAATAAAGAAAGCGTGTCAATGTCTTGACACGGATCCTAATCAAAGACGATTTGCTTGCGGGCATGTAGGAGGAGTGTAGTGGAAAACTTCCTTCTTAGGATAGTTTCCTAGGTAGAGATGATCTTTGCACAGAGCTTCTCTCCAGGATTGTGAATGAATTTCTAGCTCCCGAGACTTCTCTTTCGAACTTGTCTCGTCTTTCTCCCGGATTTTCTCTAAATGTCTCTTCAGATCAGCGTATCGCAAATTCTCTCTCAGTGTCTCTTCAGACCAGCCTCCTTTCTTTGGAATTAATGTAGCTATTTATAGACCTTGGCACCTCCTTCGTTAGTGGCCCCGCTCTGAAAAGTTACTTTTTCTGCTACAGCTTGGTGGAAACGTCCACTCTGCTCCACATTCAACTTGTCAGATCATACAATAGAAAAGCTGTACAATTTCAGAAATCTCCACGAATGCGTCACTTTTTTCATCTACGATCGATCGCCTCATGCGGTGCAAATGCGTCGATCTTTTTATCCATGATCGGTTGTCGTATGCGGTGCAATTGCGTTGCTCTTTTCGTTCACGATCGACCGTTGCATTCGGTGCGAATGCATTACTCTTTTTTTCCTCGAGCGATCGTCGCATGCGGTGACCTGTTTCCTGCAAAACAAAGACTTGGACATCCCTTTTTGTCATCGCAATAGGGTTAGCGGGTGTGCTTCCGACACTTTACAACTTTTGCATTTCTAAGCCAATTTTTATACGTTCAACGCAACTTTTTCCTTCTTTTTGCTGCATATTCTAAATAAGATGTGTAAATAACTTGTATTTCTACAAGTTATCACACCCCCAAATTTAGATATATGCTTGTCCTCAAGCATATCCTCTACTAAGGCAATTCAGCTCAAGTCCTATCCTAACTTTGCGTCGATCGGCTACTCCGAATGCTCTACCTCTTCATAATTTCTCAAAATTACTAATTCCTTCTATCCTTTGAACATTTCTTCAGCATGCTCTACTTTATTCTTACCTAAGACAAACCTCTGCTCAAAGTTCTCTTTTTGTTTTGAAAAGAATGTTTTTCCTATTCTTGTGAAAACAACGAAGTGCGCCTTTTACGCGGTGGCCTGCTTTGTGTCTTCCTATAGAGAGTGTTGATCATGGTTACACCCTTCATTTTGGCTTGCTCCCACAGGTGTCATGCGAGCATCCAACTTCGGTTGTGTACCAAGCTCAACTTCAACTCTTGATCCTTAGCCAAGTTTTCACTTTAGCTGGTCAGTGGATTTGTCTCTTTTATTTATTTACTTACTTATTTTTTTTTTCTATTGCGTCGATCCTGGTGTACCTTCGTTTTGGCTTGCTCCCACGAGTGTCATGCGAACATCCAACTACGAGCAGGTTCCTTTCACGACTTAACTCTTATCAGGTTGGGATTTCCCTTGCTCTGACAGCGAAGTTTGTTTGTTTTTTTTTTAAGAACGCATTTGCTTGATATGAACGCATCCGCTTGATCGCATCTGCTCAAACCTTTTCCATCCCCAAATTTAGAGAGTCGCAAGGTTCTCATTGCGTTGTTTTGGATAGAAAAGATAAAACACTTGGTCAAAATTTGAAAAGAAGGGTTGAGCAGAGTCTTATAATAGATAAGGTAAAGTGGAAACTATTGCGATGAATTGTCTAAGTGTTAGGCAGAAAACCCAATATATGAAGAAATTGCGTTAAGGTTACGCATAATACTCGTCATGGCAGCGCAAAAAAACAACGCAAAAGAAAAGAAAGGAAATACCGCATTAAATTGACAAAGAATGATATAAATAAAGAGGCCAAGACATAAGGAAAGAATAATCACTCAATATATATAAAAATTGTCTAATTACACAAAAAATTATAATGATCGCAACACAAAAATTTTAAGTATGTACAGGAGAATACAAAGGTATAGCTATAAAAAAAAAATTGGAATGACCGCAAAAAGAATTAAAAAATGTGAAGGAGAAGGTGGTACACCCCCAAATTTAACTTTGCAGCGGCGGTTCATGGTGAGGAGGGCGTTGTGGAGGAGCTCCTTGCGGCGCTTCTTGAAAGAACAGAGGCTGCTGTAGATGTTGAGGCACCATAGGACCATGCAAATATGCGGTCAGAAAATTAAAGTACTCGTGGTTGCGTTCGGCCATCTGTCTTTGATTCGGGCAAAGGGTAAAAATGTTGCGTTGAATGTTTATCATCACCTGATGCAACTCTTCGTTGCTCTCTTACGACTCCATCAGTGTATGGCAGAAAGAAGATAGTTCTTGTGACAAGAAGCCCTGCATGTCTTCGAGCGCAGCAATTAGGGATGTGGTGGGAGGTGGTGTCGTCGATGTCTCACCTACATCGGTTTGGGACTGAGTTGAAGGGCCTATTCCCAAACCGTGCGAGTCATCAACATGCGATGATGTTTGCAGGGAAAAGTGGGGTGGAGATGGATGGCTGATGGAAGCTACTGGTGATGCAGGGTTGGAGTCGGGCACAAGGAGGAGGTTTGTAAAATGTTCGGGAAGAGGGGAAAGGGGCTGATAGGGTCTTCATTGTGTTGACTTGTGGACGATGACTAAGAGTAGAAGGGTCCCAAAAGGTAAATTGGTTTTGCTACATGCGCTGCACCAAATTCCTTAGAACGGTGGATTCTATGGACCCATGTAGTGTCATTGACAGTGGATCGTGTTCTCTGTGTCCAGTGGTTTGACGGCGCGATTCAGGTCGATGAAGAGGGTGGCCACTTTTCCGGGGGATGGGAGCTCAGGCAATTGGCGAAGGAAACTCCTAAGGAAGAGACTCTCAAGATTTTTGTGCTGATAGAGGCCGTGAACTTTCTGACATGGGTTTCTTCTTTAATGCCCACGCCCACAATTAGGCATAGGCTAGATACCATCCATGGAAAAGAAGTATTGGCCCCTGACGCGGCCTACATAACCTCGGATTTGCTTCGCAAGAAGCTGGCTCACATTGATAGGAATGATCGCGCGAATGCAGTAGGTGCGGCCATAGACTGCTTATCCCTGTAAATGATTTTATCATGCGTATGTCAGGATGAGCTGTTCTTCTCTCACCAGGTAAACTCAAAGGCGCGCTTCAAGCAGTAGACAGTTGGAGGAAAGGGTTTTGATGCCGGTCATGGACACTGTCACCTTGAATACCTAGTTGTTGTTATATTTCAGTGTATCCTCCATATCCTCTTTTCGTAGGATCATCAATCAATTTGTTGCCCGATGCTTCCGGGAAATTCTTCAACTGGTAGACCTGATTGATGTCCTCCGTGGTGAATGGCACTACTCTCCCGTCAACGATCACCGCAACTTCAGTGTCGTGGAGCTGGCCGTGGTAAAAGGTCCTTCACTACTCCCTTCGATTCGAAGACGAAACCATAAAAACTTCTCACTGTGGATGGCGCTCTGGTAGAAAACACTGTTTCCCACCAATCCGCCTATCACAAGTAGGCCCAACAATACTGATGACCAACGTATTCCTCTGAGCTCCATGGCCGAAGCAGTAATAGGTGCGAGAAATTTTGATGATGCGTCGCCGGCACGATGGCCGTGCGATCCGTCCGAAAGGAATTATGCAATGGAACCTCATATTCATCAATAAAAGAACATACATCATTTTTCCTCTTGAGGTTCTCGGAGCAACCCCTCGCGCGTCGGGCTTGCCAGTGCATATCTAATAAATGCAAGTCTCGCTTCCTCAGAGTCGAGGGTTTGTATGCAGCGTATTATTGCCTCTAAACACTACTTATCCGGATTGTGCTTTTTCTCTCTGAAGCGTAGGCAGATACATACACAAAGCCAAGGATATCTTTGTAATCTTTGAATGCACTGTAATCTTCAGATGAGTTCTACTTCGTCGCAAGTTTCACAAGTCCTGAAGTCTATTGTTTGATCTCTTTACACCATGTCTCATTTGGCCTTAAACTCAATGAGACTTGCATATGTCACTATCATTGGCACGCCTTTCTTATCTCAATTATTTCGCCCAGGTAGCATTCCTACACGACGTCGCAACTGCCCACATGATAGCACCAGCCGCCCTCCAGCAGGACGACAGCAGGCACCAAATCCAACACGGGCCACGAGCGTCATTCGTTCAAAGCATTTATGCAGAGGCCAACCGTTCGAAGAGAACTTCCCGAGCATATCATGCCGCCAAATGCACCGCATACCAAGAGAGCGAGCACCAACGACGCGGGCCGCAAACAAGCCTTGGAAAGGCTGAAGCGGAACGCGACGCGAGGCTTTAGGGTTCGTCGTGCACCCATCTAAGGCTGCCGACAGAAAGGGACTAAACGAGACGCGACACTTCATCGCGTGAGGTATGCAATGCAAGAACCGATCAATTTCAGCCGCTCGAAACGACTTCTTCGGGGCCACGTCATGAAAGAGGAGTCGACGTCGACAGTTCGTTTGCCGAGTCACCGACCCTGCCAAAACCCCCCAAACTTACCAGATCACACAACTCCACGCGCCGTACGCCATCTGAAAGCCCCGAACAACACTCACTTCGCACCCTACCCTTACAGCAAAGGACGCAGAGTCATCAAGGCCGAGGCCGAGCACGGCAACGGTCGTGCACGATCGAACCAACTCTCTCTCACAATCTGCTAATTTCAAATTCAATTTTTTTTGCTTCGAGGCGACCCCTTCCATCGATCAAACAAGGGAAAGACTGCAGGTCATCTCGTCTCGCGAGGGATAAGTTCCATCTTAGTACCCATGCAAGCAACCAGTGCCTGCCTTCGCATCGTCCAAACAAGCCCATCCTTCTAGCTTCAACTTCAACATCCCGCTATCTCTCTCCGTCCGAGCGCAAGGACGTGGACTCCGACCACGTCCAAGCCCCAAGCATATGTGGTATTATTTTGCACACTATGCTTGGAGCATGGACACGCGATCAGGGGTACCCCCACTGCCCACCCATGCAAGGCCCGGTCCGACCCCATATAGTGCATTCTGAACAAATTTTTGGTCTGCAGGGCTTGCATATGCCAAGTGACGAGCTGTCACTCACTAAAAAACTCAAGTTTTATAATGTCTCATGGCATGGACGTGATTGAACGATGATTAGACACTCAAAAGTAGTGGTGCAACACAAAGTTTTTCATACATTTTTTACAACCAATAATATTTTTATGAATATTTTATTAATTAAAATATTAAAAAAAAATAATAATATGGTTAGAGGTGGCAAAAATTCTTGATATCTTTGTTACAATCAATTTTTGTATTGTTGTTTAGTTTGTAAAAAAAATTTTGAGGTCAATCCAAGCATAGGAAAATGGATTTCACAATTCATGGTTGGTGTTTCCTAATCATGCACAAGGTCGGTGTCAGTGGGCACGGGCGCTGTGTGGTTGTCCAAGTCTTAGGTTGTCGAATTGTGTAACATGATTGATCTTATATTTGGTAGACATTATTGTTTTATTGTTTAATGGTTTTACCAACAAAAGTTCAAACAATCTAACATTACAACATAGAATTCCAATGTTTTCATGGGTGTTACATTCATGGCATGCACAAGGGTAGAGTCATTGGCACGTAGAAAGTCCGGCATCTCTGTGTTGTTGTCCAACATCTTTAAAGCGAAAGGTAATATTTTATTGGATGATCATTCCTATGATTGTTTAGTGAACATCAAAGTTTAGTTGTACGTTGTCGTTTGGGTGTACAATATATGTGTTGCCATGGATGGACTAGAATATTCAAGCTTAAGCATTAATTTAGAACCGGTGAACACCATGTTCTCTTCAAACCATGTGCAACTACAAAGCCTCACTAGTTAATATAACGACTTTACCCATGATTTAGAATCAATCAATTGAAGTTAGGCATTTACAATATCTATCTATCCTTTCTTAATACATGCTAACCTGCATGGTATAAACATAACTTCCATGTATCGGTTGATTTAAAGGATTGGATGTTGAGCGTTGGATGAGGGAGAAGAACACGTGGGGGATGGCGAGCATAGGGGTGATGCATGTCGTGCCACAAAATGCGTGTAAGGTGGGCGGGTGTTCATCGGGGCATGGCGTGCAGGGTGGTGGCTGGCACTGAGGCAAGGCGGGAGAGTGGTGCTCGAGGATGGGTGAGTGGCATTCGGGTATCTGGGGGGTGGGGGGGGGGGGGTGGCTGCGCTCGCAAGGGTGCTGGGTGAGATTGGGCGACGATGGGCTGGGGTGAAGTAGGTATGGGGCATGGCAACGCCGCGGGGTGGGGCTGAGTGGGCATGGGGCGCTCGCACCAGTGGCTGGGTGGGCGTGCGGCGCGGGCATCAGGCGAGCAGGGGAGCATGGCTGGGCGTGGGGCGCGCGCACGGCGGAGCCAGGTGGGCGTGGGAGCGCGCACGGGCGAGCAGTGTGATGGGCGTGGGGCGGGGCACAGGCGAGCAGGGTGGGCGTGGGCGCGCGCGCTACAGGGGAGCAGGGTGGGCGTGGGGCGCGCGCACGGGGCGGGCAGGATGGTGGGCGTGCGGGGCGCGCGCACGGGCGGGCAGGAATGTGGGCGTGGGGCCGCGCGCGCACGGGCGAGCAGGGTGGTGGGCGTGGGGCGCGCGCAACGGGCGAGTAGGTGGTGGGCGTGGGGGGCGCGCACGGGCGAGCAGGGTGGGCATGGGGCCGCGCGCCCGCCTGCACGGGGAACAGTGGGGTGGATGTGGGGCGCGCCGCCTCGGGACAAGTGTCACAAACCTCCAAGGAGTTTTTTGATGTGCACCTGGGCGCCCACGCGCAGCCTCAGCCACGAGCCTTGGCATGCACACGATCGCCCAACCCATATACTTGGGCATCCAAACACCACCGTCCCTTTTTCATCATAGGCACCCCAAACCCCATGCGATACCTTTGAGCCATGATGGGCTTGTCATGCACGCCCTCCACTCAGCCAACACTTAGCTTATGTTTGTATGCTTCTGCTTAGCATATAACCTCTATGGAACTTGGAAGAATAAATGGGTGTGTGTGAAGGGACGAATTCGGAGCGCGAAGGGGCTCGCAATCTCAAAGTGGATCGTGGGCAAGCAAGGCCACCCTGCACTTACAATACCCCTGTCGCTATTAATCGTCTGCAAGGATTCTATCCCATTCGCTCGGGTTGGGGAATTACGTTTACAAGGCGGGCCCCCGCAACTCATCCGTCACGAGGCTTTTTAGCCAACGACACGTGCTTTGGGGGCCGGAAAGGCCCTACTGGCTGGTCGGCAATCAAGCGAGTGGCGCATGCGTCGCTTCTAGCCCGGATTCTGACTTAGAGGCTTAGTCATATCTGCGCACGGTAGCTTCGCGCCACTGGCTTTTTCCAACCAAGCGCGATGACCAATTGGTGCGAACAACGGTTCCTCTCGTATAGGTTGAATTACTATTGCGACAGTTTCTGTCATCAGTAGGGTAAACTACCTGTCTCACGACGGTCTAACCCAGCTCACGTTCCCTATTGGTGGGTGACAATCCACACTCTGGTGAATTCTGCTTTCACAATGATAAGGAAGTAGCCGACATCGAAGAGATCAAAGCAACGTCGCTATGAACGCTGCTGCCACAAGCCAGTTATCCTGTGGTAACTTTCTGAACACCTCTAGCTTCAAATTTCCGAAGGTCTAAAGGATCGATAGGCCACGCTTTCACGGTTCCGTATTCGTGACTGGAAATCCAAGAATCAAACAGAGCTTTTACCCTTTTGTTCCACACAGAGATTTCTGTTCTCCGTTGAGTGCCTCATCTTAAGGACACCTGCGTTATCTTTTAAACAGATTGAGTGCCGCCGGGCCCAACGTGTGCCAAAGCTCACCCTACCTGAGCATATGTCTTCCCGCCCGGATCGGCCGCCGCCGAAGCAAAGGGCCTTATGTCCAAAAAGAGGGGCAGTGCCCCCGCTTCCGCTTCACGGGAATAAGTAAAATAAAAAAGTAGTGGTATTTCACTTTCCCCCGCCCCCTTTCGGCTCCACTTATC